>NC_037091.1:42048611-42348611 GCF_002994745.2 Rosa chinensis
AGATTTCACAATTTTGTTTTCATTAAGTAATTGGTTGATGCAAGTATCCTTTTTGTTGGGCTTTCTAATTTGTATAAGTTTGCCAGGGTAGGTGCATGTTTTGATTCCCTATTACTCTATTTGTTATCATTACATATATTATGTTAGTGAAGTTCTTATGAATTTCAGATTATCTTTTCAATCTATATACTGACCCTTAGTAGCAATTACTCTATTCCTATTGACTCACAGTAGCAATTACCCTGTTCATACTGAATCTCAATAGCAATTATTCATTTTCATACTAACCCCCTGACAATTCTATTATGACCCTCAATAAAATTTACTCAGTTCCCTGTTAACTCTCAGCAGCAATTCCTCAATTTCCTATTGACCTTAGTAGGAAACATGTCATACTACTGACAGTCAGTAGCAATGATGCTTTATTCAATTATCACTTATAGTTAGTAGTTATCCAAATTTTACTCACAATGAACAAGAACTACTCCAATTTTCACTAACCCTCATTAGAGAATTCATAGGCACGTTAACCAAGTCCTATGATTGAGAAACTGTCTTTACATTTGTATCTACTGGTGCTACCTTATTAACTATTGTTGTTGGTGGGATATGGATCCCACTTACCACCAAATTCTATCAACCCTCAGTAGTAGTTACAAAAGTCTACTGATCCTCAGTAGCACTTATAGCACTTACTAGATTCTATTGACCCTCAGCAGTAGTTACCAGAGTCTTCTATCCTCAGTAGCACTTACAACACTTACCATATTCTACTGAACCTTAGTAGCATTTACCAGATTCTACTGACCCTCAGTAGCAATCAGTTCCTACTTCCTACTAGCACTTAATAGTGATAATCCAATTAATGTATACTAATGAGTTTAACGATGACCCAAATTCTACTAACCCTTAATAGCAATTACCAAATTCTATTGATCCTCAGTAGCAGCTACCAGATTCTACTGACCGTCAGCAGCAGCTACCAGATTCTACTGACCGTCAGCAGCAGCTACCAGATTCTACTGACTGTCAGCAGCAATCAGCTCCTACCGGCACTTAATAGTGATTAATCAATATATACTAATGAGTTAAATGTTTTGATATGAGCTTCATATATTCAATGGATTTAGTAGTCCATTTATTTATCCATACATGTGACTTGCCTCATTTATGCAGTTATTCCTTAATTATTAGATATATAAAGTAAGTTGCGCCAAACCACCAACAAATACTGCATATAGTCACTTTTACTATATAACCATAATAGCTGACATGTTAATCGTTTGTTCATTATTTGCAGTTTCCACAATGACTACCAAGAGAAAGATTTGTAATGTAAAGACATAAACTATAAACAACACCAGAGCTAAAAACGCAAGGTCAGAAAGAGCGATGAAGACCAAGAATATAGCAAAGGAGAAAATACTATTTTGTGCTGTACTGCAAAATCAATCTCATAACTGGCTATGAAAGTTGAAGCTGTTTTTGTGGTGTAGGACGTTAATCAAGTATAACATTGAAAATGCTACTACAAAATAATAAGGTTGCAAATATTATTGTTAGATAATAGTATTATATAATGTTTTAGATAGATTTGGGTGATGAATGAGTCAAAAATTAAACATCTTTTGTTTGTATATTGAATGTGGTGGCAATTTTTTAATTAACATCAACTTCAATGTTTATTTTATATTAGTCAGAACTTAAAGGGACCGCATGAGCATTAATTGGTGTTCCTCTGCGCATGAGTATTGGGCTAGGACATTTGACATTTTTGGTAAATTGCTCTATATTTTACTAAGGGGAAAATATATATATATATATATATAAACGGTACCCAACTTAAGACCCAATCTAAATTTCTTTACCTAAATTTTCGAAACTATCACAATGATATCCAAAATAGCCAGCCCTACCCAATATTCATACCTGCCGTCCATGATGGTGTTAATCCGCATGCCACGTGGCATATTTTTGTTATTTACTTATCCATGCCCTATTCTTGATTCCATTTTCTTTCTCCCTTTCTTTGTCTCTCTGCCTCTTTCATTTCTCTCTCTCTCTCTCTCTCTCTCCTCTCTCTCTCTCTCTGAGCATGAGCTCCATCGCTGTCTATACTCAAGCTCCTCATCCCAAGCAACTTGAATCTCAATCCAGTCCATACATTAACCAGCAATATCCCATCAGCTTCTGAATTACTATTACTATCAATCTCCCTCCCCCCCCTCTCTCTCTCTCATTACAAAAAAAGAAAGAAGCAATGGCTCTAATGAGACCTTTATTAATTGCTGTTCTGTGTTCTTCTTGTTCTCTCTTTGAGTTCTTCATGCTCATTTCTTCATAATTAAGTGATGATGCTAATCGTGAAGCAACTGGCTCAGAGAGAATTATGAATGGATTTGTAAAGGATACCTCTCTTTCAGGATGGTGGTTATGGTTGAGAGGAAGGCTTCTGATTTCAGAAGGGATAGAGGAGATGAAGAGCAAATGGTTTTCTTTTGGCAAAGAAAGAGAAAATGGATTAGAAAGCCAAAAACAATGGTTTTATTTTTCTGGCCGTAGGATTTTGGAGTGAGTGGAAATGAAGGGCTAGTATTCCTTCATAAGTGAATACTTAACTAATAAAAAATTCAATTAAAAAAAACACTAATAAAAAGTAAAAACTAAGGTTAAGGCACGGAATGACCAAAATATCCCTGAAATTATGCCACCTAGCATAACAATTAACGCCGTTTTAGACGACGTTTATGGATGTTAGGTCAGGCTGGATAACTTGGGTACCAATGTTATAGTTTTTAAAAGTCAGGTATGAAAGTGTTAATGTCTAAGATTCAGCAGTAGCTAAACCTTGATTAACGCCGGTCCGATAGGCGGACCGCTACCTACGGTGTTCTCAGAGTTTCCGTTACCTGTCAAATGAAATACAGAGGGTGTTAGAGGGAGACCGCGTTGGGCGGTCTTCTCTTCTCCGATGCCTAAGTTAGTCAATGTGTTTATGTTGACAAAGTTATAATAGGTAAGTAGTAAATGCGTAATTAATGAGGAGAGAGGAGTTGACCTTTTATATATGGGGAAGAGGCTGACCTCTTCCTTGTTTTCGATGTCAGAATGATATGCTTCAGTTCCCAGCTTCTGGAGCTTCTGATGTTGCTTTGGTACGGCGCGTCAGCGGTGATCTGGGGGCGAGCCAGGGCTCATGCGGTAGCCTGCTTGGCTGTGTTTCCGTAGGTCACACTGTTAGCGGTAGTTGGTACCGCTGGCGGTAGCATGAGCGTGGCTCATTATAGCTAATTATGCTTGCAAATGGTCGTGTAAGTACAAGTCCTGCAAGTCCCCAGTCAAGGAGGGCAATCTTGGTTGGGGAGTTGCTTATCGGTTTGAAGTGTTACTTCCACTAGACTTGCAAGAGCATAATTAGCGTCAGTATGTTGTCAACCATGGACTTTCTGAGCAAACTCTTTATACCCTTTCGGGTGGGCCCCTGCTAGGCCCCCCAGGGAGTCCCCCGCTCCCCGGCTAAGATAGACCTCCATTTGGTCGGTGTATTGTTTGTTGAGGGGAGTTGCGCTGAGCAGAGGGTGTTGGGTAGCGAGTCCAATCTTTTATACCCAAGTTGCGGGGGTCAACGTGCCTGATCAGGGCCGTCGAAGACTGTTGTCGTGTCCCCGTGTCCCCGAGGGACGTAACCTGACTGTAACGCCACGTGGCGGTCGTTGTCAGAATGAGGTGTTACCTCGAGAATTGCAGTTGGCGGAAGTTCCTTCGCTGATAGTAAACGGTAAGCAAAGTCACGGGGACCTGCTTGGTGGTAACCCGGTGAGTGGTGTTTTGCTCAGCTGAGACTGTTGCTTTCACGATGCAAGGGGAGAAGTTCCGCTAGCCATGTTGCCCGTAGCAGATACTGTCTCGCTTGTAAGGTGTTAAAGGAGATAGTTCTGCTAGTGGAGTTGCGCCTAGTGGAGACTCGCTTGCAAGATGAAAAGGGAGAAGTTCCGCTAGTGGAGTTGCCTCTAGCGGAGACTCTCGCTTGCAAGATGAAAAGGGAGAAGTTCCGCTAGCGGAGACTCGCTTGCAAGATGAAAAGGGAGAAGTTCCACTAGCGGAGACTCTCGCTTGTAAGATAAAAAGGGAGAAGTTCCGCTAGCAGAGTTGCGCCTAGCGAAGACTCTCGCTTGCAAGATGAACAGGGAGAAGTTCCGCTAGCAGAGTTGCTCCTAGCGGAAACTCTCGCTTGCAAGATGAAAGGAGAAGTTCCGCTAGCGGAGACTCATGCTTGCAAGATGAAAAGGGAGAAGTTCCGCTAGCGGAGTTGCGCCTAGCGGAGACTCTCGCTTCCAAGATGGAAAGGGAAAAGTTCCGCTAGCGGAGACTCTCACTTGCAAGATGAAATGGGAGAAGTTTCGCTAGCGGAGTTGAGCCTAGCGAAGACTCGCTTGAAAGATGAAAAAGGAGAAGTTCCGCTAGCGAAGTTGCGCGTAGCGGAGACTCTAGCTTGTAAGATGAAAAGGGAGAAGTTCCGCTAGCAGAGTTGCGCCTAGCAAAGACTCTCGCTTGCAAGATGAAAAGGGAGAAGTTCTGCTAGCGGAGTTGCGCCTAGCGGAGACTCTCGCTTGCAAGATGAAAAGAGAGAAGTTTCGCTAGCGGAGTTGCTCCTAGCGGAGACTCGCTTGCAAGATAAAAAGGGAGAAGTTCCGCTAGCGGCGTTGTGCCTAGCGGAGACTATCTCAACGATTAGCGATCTTCCTTTTCAATGGTTGCCTTGGATAGACGCCTTGTCTGACGGCGTCCGACTCATGGCTAACATGTATTGGGTTAGCGTGTGGAATAATGTTCTCGCAGCACGCCTGTCGCTTCGCCATAAATGCGAGTAATTATTGGTTTTGTAATTGAGGCGACGCCTTGGTTAATCCTGAGATTAAGTGCGATCGTGGGCCACGTGTTCAGTTGTCGTGTGACGTTGTTTTTCAGCAGACGGTCTAGATTGCTTTGATGTTGACATAAAAGATAGGGAAACCTGGAGGTTTAACACTTTGTACTTAACTATTATCGTCGTCCTCAAGCCTTGCTCTGAGATCTAAGAATAAGATTTTGCAATCCCCATGAAGCTGTCGATCTCTGGTGGATGGAGACCTCGTGAAGTGAAGACGAGCATCCTCGAGTATACCTGAGTTTCTATCCTTAAGGTTGGTAGCCCAAATCTCTTTCCTGTTGTATTGGGTTTTTGTTTACTTCTGTCAATTTCTGGTTTTTTGTTTGTTTGTTTTTTTTTTTTTGAAGTGGTTTCTGGCACTCTCCGGTGTCTCTAAGGGTCTAGAGTTGTGTTTGGGGGGTGCGTTTTAGGTGTTTGATAGGAGGTTTAGGATTCTTGCCTTACTAGTGGTCGAATCTGGGTTGGAATGTGTGCGTTTTGCTCTTGTTTTGGCACTTTTTGGGTTTTCTGGGTATTGGTGTTGTTGATTTTCTTGGGTGAAAACAGAGATAAGGGTGAGCTTAGATCCTGTTAGAATTGACTGGTTTGGGTTTTAGGGTTTCTGATGGCTAGCGTTGTAGAGATCTCGAGCAGTGAGGATTCCGGGTCTGACGTGTCACTCTATGTGGCAGATAGGATGTTTATTGACTCGTTGCGTCTGTCTGCCCCTGCAGGAACCTCACTGTCCAAACCGCTAGACATCGTGCTACTGCAAACCATACCTTGGGAGGTTGCCATGGGTCGTGCCGGTCGTCCTGAGAGTTCTAGGGCAAGAGAGGAAGTTGCCGCTCTTAAAAGGCGGGAGGAGAGGCTAGAGAGCAATAGCGCTGCTAGCGGTTCCGCTGGTGTGGTGAGAGAGGCTGGCGGGGAAGAGGTTGAGTCAGCTTGGGTTCTCCCTAATGGCACCGCAGTTGATCAGGCTGGAGGGTCGATGACGGCAGCTGCCATTAATAGTGTGAAGGGGGTTTTTCGCCTCCCCGGCGTGGTGAAATTGCGGCTGCCGACCGCCAATGATAGGGCCTCCATTCTGCCAGCGGGGCATGCCACCGTTCAAGAGTCCATCTTTCGCCAGGGTGTCACCTTCCCACTACTCCCCAATCTTCAGATTTTGATATGCGAGTTTGGTTTCGCTTTTAGGCAGATCTGCCCCAACATGTGGCGGTTGCTGTTAGCGCTGAACTTGTTGTGGCGTCTATCTAGGTGTGAAAGGCCGACTGTGGTGGAGGTGCTTCACTTCTATGAGCTTACCTATGTGAGGCGACAAGGGTGTAGCGGACAAGTGAACCTCACCCGCCGCCAGGGGGCATCCAAGTTGATAGAGAATCTGAAAGATTCGATGTCTCCCTGGCGGTTGACCTATTGCGTGGCGACCTCGTGGTGGGAGTATGATGCAGGTGTAAATGAAGGGGCGCCGACATATAGGATCAAGTTAGAGTTCTAGCCAATCCGAGGTTGTTGACAGTCATTGCTGACTGAAGTTGGTGGATGTTGCCCATACGATGTGCCTGTATTATGTATTTTTTCTAATCATTAACGCGCGAAGAGCAGTGTCACTTGGCTAGGATAAAAGGCTGTTGGAAAAACTGTAACCTGCTCGACCTCCACCTGCTCACCGGGTGGGAATTGTTGGTTGATCTAAGACTGACACGCGTCGTTGGTAAGTAGTTCCCATTGATATGTCTATTTTTTTTTTTTTTTTGATTTATATGATGGTTACAGATTCTCCGCCGGGAAACAAAGCTAGTCGCGAGGCGTTTGAAAAGGCCATGGATCGTGCAGAGATCAATAATTTCCTGGAGAGCATGTACGCCCTGGGCTGGAGGCCTAACAAACTACCGTTGATCCCGAGACACTAGCGGTGAGCCAATCGGAGATTCCAGTAGTGTTGTCGATGCCGCATCATTCTTATCTTGGCGCCGACGATTCGCCCGTGGTTCAGGCGGGAGCTAGTGCTATTCAAGGGACAATTGGCGGGAGCAAGGCCCCTACTGGGCCTGTGTAGCAGAAAAGTGAGTGCCCGCCAATAGACGTGGTCCCCAGAAGGAGAGGGTGGTGCCCTCAAATGAGCTAGTGACTATTGCGGGGTTGGAACCGCAGATGAGATCGCTCCCTGTCACCGCTGGTGCTACACTGGTGGTACTGCATAGGAAGCGGCGGCAAAATGACACGGATGAGGAGGATGACGCAGCTGATGCTGAGACTATTTGGGCCAGCCAACAGAAGAAGGCAAAGCAGGCCCTGCCAAAGGTGACTGTGGCCGCCAGCTGAGAGGTGCAGACGAGTGATTTGGATTTGTTTGCCGTGTACGCCGAATTCCTGACCAACCCCGAGTGGGAGTTTCTCTTTCATCTTTGTGAACGGTTGGGGTTCGGCGGACTGGAGAGCATCGTGTGCTCTACCGCTATTGACCAATCGCCTTTCAGCTCGGCCTTTAGGCATCTGTCTGTTGGGTTGCACGAGATGTTTCTGGAGGGGTCGAGCCAGCCCCGGGTGGAGCAGCAGTTGCGGGAGGAGATGAACGATCTCCAGAGGGAGTTGGGGGAGGCCAACGATAAGCTGGCGGAGGTTCAGCGGCACCTGACCAAGGCAGAGTGTGACGCTGCAGATGCTCGTGGCAAGTTGAATGTCGCTATTGAGCGGGACTTGGAGCGGAACGACTGTGTGGCTCAGTTTGAGCAAGATATAATTTTGCTGAAGGATCAGCTAGCGGCGAAGGTCAAGAAGATTGAGATCCTTCAGCGGGATTCAGTCGCCAAATATGCGGAAGTGAAGCGGTTGGAGGGTGAGGTTGCCCAGCAGGAAGCGGAGAAGAGCCGAATGAAGGCGTTCAAGTAGTCGGCGGAGTACAAGATGGCAATGATGGAGGCAGCGAAGGCCGGGGCCGCCGCCAACTTGGATTTTCTGAAGCAAATGGGTGCCATTGACTGGGTGAAGGCGTCCCAACCCGCCGAGCCGTCTGGTCAGCGGGAACCCGCAAGTAGTGTGGTCCTTACTGGAGTCGAGGGTGTCCGCTCAGGTAGTGGAGAAAGTGGTTAGCGTCCGGCGGACGATTCTCAGCGGACTCCACCTCCTACCCAATCCGAAGTCTCTCATGTTAGTTTCATGGTCGCCCACACCCGCAAGGATGGCACCATAGTGATGCCGAGCCCTACCGCACATGGATCTGATCAGACGAGCTGCCTGACTGGGCAACAACCACCGCCGGTCGGGGAAGAGGTCGCCTCTGCTCCTGAGAACTGAAACTGTTCCCTAGCTTTGTAGTGCCACTGAGGCTTTGCTGTTTTTTTTTGTATTGTGACAATATCTTTGGGTGAGGAGTCCCGACCCTTAATATATGCAGTTTGTTTTTTGCATTTGAATTTTCTAAGTGTTGGATTCCTTGTGCTGTTTACATGTTGTCATACTGCCAGAGTTTTGACTTGTGCTTTTGTTAATCAACGAAATATTAAAGGAATTAAAATTGTTCCAAGTGCACAGTGTGGCGAACATTGTTGGCGTTGCCAGTAAACTTTTGTGCTTGTACTTGGTGACAATGGTTTGAATAATGGGGAGTGAAATTTGCACTCCCCAAATTGCATTCTACACTCCCACTATCAATTTTAATATTTTTATATGTTCTTTTCATACATCTCTCCGATATTACCCTTAATATTACAATACTCTCCCTCTCTCTCTCTCTCTCTCTCCCTCTCCCTCTCGCTCTCTCTCTCTCTGTCTCTCTCTCTCTCTCTCTCTCTCTCTCTCTCTCTCTCTCTCTCGTATACTTCATTGCTTTCAGAGCAAAGAATCGTAATGAAGCTGGAGATATGAATTTATATTACTTGCCGGAAAGCAATAGGGTATACGAGATGGAGACGTAGTATGTTAGGTGGAGAATTGGAGGAGCAGGGCGACTCGAAGCATAAGCCGTCGTCACGGAGGTAGCGGAGGAGGGGGGAGCTTCTGGGTCGGATCAGCGGATTTGGGTAGGAATATGCCGGCCGAGATGGGTGGGTTGGTAGATGCGGAAGAAAAGGAACTCGTGTTAGATGTCGGAGTGATCTGCGACGGCGGCTATTGGAGAAATGGTAGAGTAGTGTTGGTGGTTAATAATTGATTGAGAAGGTTTAATTGGGTCAGCTGATCAAGTCGTGGGATTTCATGATCATCACAAATCCAATCGAGTAATCTTTCTGGGTTTTGTTTTCTCAAAATCAAATCAGTCACAAAATCTTTCTGGGTTTTGATTTCGTGAAAGATTTGTGTTTCAAATAAGGGTAGAATTTTGATATCAATTTAGAAGATTTGTGTCTTAAAATTTCAGGATTTGGCAATGATCTCATAATTGATTCTTCAACAAAATCTGTCCACAGAGAAAAGGCTTCCCTAGATCGTAGTTCAACTGCTGATTCATCATTGGTTGCTGATGGAAAGTCAGGAATTACTTACAGCAATGGTGATCATGAAATTGAATCTGTTTTCACCCACGGCGAAGATGAACATGCAAGAAGTCCCAATGGCAGTCTAGCTGGAAGGACTGCTGTAGACAGCCCGTCTGGAGAGTTATTGCTTCGTGTTATTGCTTCCAACAAGGACCGAAATGTCTATGAATTGAGGTACTTCAACATAGCTGAGAATGAAGCAGAGGAGGAAGATTGATATTCTGGAATATTTTTGTCAAACCCGTTGTGCTTGGTGAAATTAATGCCGTTTTGCAATTTTGTTTTCTTTATCTAGTTGTGAGATATTGCTACTATTGGACAAGATTATAAGGTGTTCAATTCATTGTTAACCCAAAAAAAATTTGATGACATTGATTCTATTTGGGGATTTAATACTGACAAGGGCAAGGTGAGACTAACATCTGAAGTACTGCTCTAGCTAGTGGTTGTAAGACAACAGCAAATGCATTGATGTTTCCCATATATGATGTCAACTTGTAGGGCTCAGATTCTGAGAAGCACAAAGATTTCTTTGGATCTGATGACTATGGTGTCAACCCAGTAAGAACTGGATCCCCCAATGCAGATACCACCTTTTAGAAGAAGAGCATTTTCTTTGAAGACTCTGTTCCTAGCACACCAGCCTCGAGGTTTGCCAACTCGCCAAGATATAGTGAGGCCGGGGATCACTACTTGAAGATATTGAAGATATTGTCAATTTGGTTTTGCTTCTTGAAATTTTTTCAATTCAGCTATAGAAGAGAGATGAGAGAAAACTAAAAGAAAAAAGAGATGAGATCGAATAGGTGAAAAGGCCAGAGAGAGAGACAGAGTGTTTTGGAAGCTCTAGGGGCAAATGTGGAATAGTATAATGAAAAGGTAGAATTGCAAGTAAAAAATATTAAACAAATGGAAGGGGAGTGCAAAATGTAATTTGGGGAGTGCAAATTTCACTCCCCTGAATAATTCCTAGTTTCATTAATAGCTGACAGATCAGCGTTTTACAAAAGCAGGGTTGTACCCATTGGGTAGCTTCCTTTAGCTAAACATTGAACAAAATTTAGCTAAGTCAAGATGCTCTTGGGTAGCGGCATGACTATTTGTAGTAATATCATAGGTGTTCGGTATTCTAAGGGTGGGTTGTTGTGACGCCATCCTTGTCCATTAGGTAGAAGGTACCAGGGCTAACGACTTCCACAATTTTGTATGGACCTTCCCGAGTTGGGAGGAATGCCGTTGGCGGTAGAATGACTTCCTTCATTACCCAGTCCCCCAGTTGGAGGTTCCGGGCCTTGACCCTAGCGTTGTAGAAATGTGATATCCGTTGCTCGTTTTGCAAATTGTGCAAATGGGCCTTGTGTCGTTTCTCCTCTAGGAGGTCCCTGCCGAGGTTGATGCCTTCGTCGTTGGTCTCAGGGCAGTAGCTTTCGACCCTAGCGGTGGGTTGGGTTACCTCAATAGGTAGGACAACTTTAGTTCCGAACATCATGCAGAATGGTGTTTCACCAGTGGCGGAAGTTAGGGTAGTCCTGATGGCCCACAGAACTTCCGGAAGCTTCTCCGCCCATAAACCCTTTGCGTCGTCGAGTTTCTTTTTTTGCAGCTTCTTGATTATCTTGTTTGCTGCTTCGACTTGGCCGTTGGTTTGGGGGTGAGCGACAGATGTAAAACTCATCTTGGTGCCCAGGTTAGGGGTTAAAGATATGAGTTCCTTGTTGTTGAACTGTGTGCCATTGTCTGTGATGATTGTGTGGGGGATGCCATAGCGGTAGTAGATATTCTTCCAGAGGAAGTGAGTTACCTTGGCGATAGTTATTGCTGTCAGTGGTTCTGCCTCTATCCACTTGCTATTGTAGTCGATGGCAACAATGATGTATTTGAACTGGACTTTGGCAGTTGGGAATTTTCCCATCAAGTCCAGGTCCCAAGTGGAGTGAATCCATGGACCAACGATGGTTGACAGGGGTCCCGCCGGGGCATGGGGGAGGTCAGCGTATTGTTAACATTTGTGGCAAGACCTTGACACCCTTCTGGCGTCTTCGCCTAGCGTGGGCCAAAAGTAACCCTGTCGCATTGTGTGATTGGCCAAAGACTTGGTGCCCGAGTGGTTTCCACACTCCCCGGCGTGTATCATTGCGAGAACGACCTTTCCCTCCTCTAGGGTTAGACACTGGAGGTTGGGATGGGTGAACCCCTGGCGGTAAAGCTTGCCATTCTGGATGTTGTAGCGGGTTGCTCTCCGCTTTAGCTGTCGTGCTTCGACTTTATCCGCTGGTAGTGTTCCATTGCGCTTATATTCAATGATTTCATCCATCCAATTGGGATTGACCTCGATGTTGAAAATTCCGCTACGGTTTTTGTGATGCTTGGCTTGTCAAGGCATTCCACCCTTGTGTCTGCTGGACTTTGGTGAGGTTGGGCGGTTGCTAGTCTTGCCAGTGAATCAACCTTGGAGTTCTTTTCCCTGGGGATCTGTGTGATGGTGTGAAATTTGAATTTTTTAAGGAGCATCTTGACGTACTCCAAGTATGCCGCTAACTGTTTGTCTGTTGGCCACCCATACAACTTTTCATGGAGATATATCCTTGTGCCATATCCCCACATACTTGTTAGCAGAGTTATTAGGGCTGAAGAAGCCTAACTCAAAAATGTGGCCAGGGGAAACTAGAGTTTGTCCCTACACTAACGGTTAGGAAGGAGTTATCCCATCAACTTCAGCACAATGATAATGTGATGGAAGGAAGCTAAAAAAGAAGATCAAAAGGAAGAAGAACATTAGTTTTTATATATCTATCAGAATTTTGGAAAAAGAAGATATTTGTTGTAAATAATTATGGATAAATCATTTAAATAGATGTTGCGTGATAAATGCCTATCCGTATATATTGGTGATTGATAGAATTGTATGTAGGAGTAAATGACGTTGCTATTAAACGTTACCTTTTTGTGTACACCATGTACTCATATATAAACCTCCTCATAGTGAGATGAATCGACACACTCCATTCTCTACGTCTAAACTCTCTCTCTCTCTCTCTCTCTCTCAAATTCTTCTACTATCATTTTACAATACGTTATCAGCACGAAAAGCTCTGAAATTGCTGATCAACCAAAGGAGAATCAATGTTCAATCTGGTTTAGGATCTAAATCACAAACAAGCTCTTGGATTGGCTGAGAAGATAACATTCTTTGTTCTGCACAAATAAGCTGAAAATTCATCATTTCTTCATCAAGTAATGTTTTCCAAAATCTAATTTTATATCTATAGTTATTGAGCCTATTGATTGAATATGAAAAATCACCATGATGCATGAACCCTAATCCTATCTGATTTATTTATTTGGCACATATATTTGTATATATTCATTCATGTGTTTTGGATTGTTTGATTGCAAAAGAAAAGGAAAATAATTTTAGGATTCTTGGATTTGAAGAACTTTGTAGCGCACACTTGGTCCAGTATTACCAAATAATGCATACCAATTGAAAACAAGCAAAGACAGAATGTGCTGCTCCTGCGATTCGAACCTAGCCACAGCATACACTAACCCAACATGTTGTCCCACTATGCCATCATGACAAGCTAGTATTTATCAACACCATTTAATATTAACTAGCAGATTCAACGTCATTTAATTGGTGTTTTATCAATTCATGTTTTGGTTTTGATTGACATTTATCCAAAACAATTACTGATAGGAGCATCTTATGCGACTTGTATATGGTTAATCCCTATATTAATCTTTGCTAGTTTATTCTATTTTCTCTTTATTTATTTACTTTTGTGTTTATTAGGCTTTTCGGAGCATATATACAAAAAGAAGATAATATTGAGGAAAGATGCGCAAATAAGAAAAAGCTTGAAGTCCTAGCCCACGTAGAAGACCTTGACGGAACGAGAAGCCCAATCCATGGAGATATCCAACAAATTACGGAGATATTCGCAGAGATATTGATGATGACATGATGAATTCTCATTAGACAAAGTGATGTGGAGAAATCCTAATTCAATAAGAGAATTAAGAAGTTGATTTTCTCTACACTTTAAGGACTCTCAAACCAAAAAGGAATGAAGGAGGACTCAAGAACACTATAAAAAGGCTAGAAAAGCTAACGAAAAGACTCTTAAGCGCGAGAATCAAGCAAGAAACCTGAGCAGAAGAAAGCAGATCAGCCATCCACCGACCAGTCGTTCTGACGACTTTTCCAACTTGATTTTTAAGGTTTTTCTGTTTTACTTTGCTTATGAATTCTTTTGTGCTTCTAATTCAAACCATGTGCAACTAAATTCTAAGTAGTTAGGGCATGTTGAAGCCCCAATCATGATTGTATGCCATGCTATGACATTTAATTACTTTTTGTTTATTCAATGGATGAGAACCTAATTACTATTTTTACATTGATCATTTCTTTATGTGCTTTCTTTGGTGGCCAACTTAGATTGCATGTTTAGGATTCTATTGCTATGAATGATCATTGCCTGTTTCTTTTAAGAAGGTTCCGTTGAAAGTTCTAGAGTAGTAAATCGTCTATAAGGCAAGTGATTAGGTTCCTAGATTAATTGAGACGCGTCGTACTCATGATGTCTTGTGATGTCTCGTTTTTCTTAATCTTAATCATTTCTATGTGTTAAATCTAGAGTTGCGTCAACCTAGGTTGCATTTTAGGAAATAGGTTAGGTGTAGAGCATCTCTCACCTAGCATACAAGTAAGGAAAAACAATAGGTTAATTTAGGCGTTGGGTTAACTTGAGCATCTTCATCCGTAGGTAAATAAGACTAGGTTAAACATGGTTTGCATACTTGATTGATTGGTGACGGATACATTCCCTGACTTCTGTTCTCTATTGATTCTCAACCTTAAGCAATTTCATTATTTGTTATTTACTTTCAATTGTTTTCACAAACTTCACAATCAACTCTTAAACTTGGGAAGTCTTACAATTAGTTCCATAAGTCCTCTGCGGGAGACCCTACTTCCTTATTCTACAATTGACATTCAAATCGGTAGTAGGAAAATTGTTGGCATAAAAATAACCGATCAATTACCATAATAATTTCACAATATATCCTTTATTACTACATTTTAATATCGTATATTACGCGAATTATGGGCTTAATTTTTGGTTACACAAATCTGAATTATGCCATTATAATTCCTTATGCTAGAAGCATTATGGGCTAAATTATTACGCGATTATTACATTAACGTTAAGCCAGAAGCATTTGCCCAATTTATTACCTATACGAAATGCCAAAAGCATTAATGGGACTTGAACTCATTCCCTTGGTACATAACCGCTAAATAAATAATATTTATTTGGTCATTTATTTCATATTTAATTTATTTCGGTTTCATTGATAATTACTTTCGCATTAAGTTGTTTCTATTATGATTTAATAACATATATTGAATTTGGTTATGTTGTAATGGTGAATATGAAATGAGGTTGAGTCAGAAGCTCAAATCAAGCCCAAAGTCACAACAATAAACCCGAGCCAGAAGCTTAGGCCAGAACAAAAGCTCGCCGTGTGTTGCCATGACAAAGGTTATGAACTTTCTCAAACTAGGCTCATCTAATTGGATGCGATGTCTAGGTAAGGTTTAGATGAGGCTGTGTATTTAAGTGAGTCTCGCTCCACCTAAACCTTATCCTTCCTTACCTGGTCGTATTCAATTGGAGTTACCGTAAGGGTTGAGTAGTAACTTTTCATTCCTTGCCAGACCAGCCTGAGGCCAACATGCCCACTCTCCCTCTGCAGAACCTAGCAGCCCAGTAGGCCTCACATACTCTTTGACTAGTGCATGAAAGTCTGGGTCATGAGCTCGCAGACTAAGCCCGATAGGTTCAATATCAAGCCCACTCTTTCTTTGGTCTAGCAAAACCAAATAAAAGGAAAAATGATTTGATTCTGCTGAGATTTGAACACAATCAACGTGCATGTCATTATGACTTTTGTAAATAGATTCACCATATTTATGTGTAATTAATTTCTAGAAGCATTTATTAACATAATTGTGTGATAATTAATATGTTATATTACTAGCATGCAATTGATATCTCAATTGATTTGTGATTTTCATTTATCCAGTTTGTGAGATATTATTTCAATTTGCTCTATTCAATATTATTGTGTTACTTGTCTAAATTTTTGCACTAGAATATATGTGTAGAAAATGTCGTACCTAATGAACTAGAAGTTCTAAATGAACCAGTAGTTCATACATATATCGAACTGGTAGTTTCGATAATGTCATTTAAGAAACTTGAAGTTTCCTTTATAAATTCACCACACATGATAAAACCAGTAGATTTAACATGTCTAATCCGATTTTTTTATACCATGTTATAGAACCTGAAGTTCTTATTAGTTGCTTATGGACGATATTACCCAAAGCATTAGGAATTTAAGATTATTTGTTCCTTTCCTGTAAGAAATGTCAAATCTCAACAAGCTTAACTTTGGTGCATTGGAGGTTTCCAGAAGAAACTATCTAAAGCCACCAAAATCAACATGATCTTTGCTATCAATGTGGAAGAATTGGCCACTAGCATGGTCTTGAAGCACACATCGTAAATGAGTATCACGCCAATTGTGGAACTCGCACTACTAGAATTTTGCCCTTAGACATCACGACAATTACATCGGTGAGGAATTCACGCGATGTAAAAAAATGTCATTAACATCGATTCCTCAAATACCGATTTCTATGCATATTACTGACATCGATTTTTACTGTTGACCGATGTCTATATTTTCATTTTAAAATTTTCAAAAACGCGGAAAGACTAAGTTAAAACTTTTCAGGAACGCGGGGAACAAAATTTTCATTCCCCGCACTTAATATTTTTCCAACTCACTTTCTCTCCTCTTATTCCCCGAACCCTAGCCCTCTCCTCGTTCCTCTCCCACTCTCTTTTCACGGCCACCACCGCCTCCCTCTCCTCCGCTCACTCCCTTACTGTCTCTCTCCCCCTCATTAACTGCTAGCAAGCTCTCCTAAAACGCCTAAAACGCGATCTGACCTAAAAGTTTTCGACTAAAGCTCGCCTCTCTCTCTCTCTCTCTCTCTCTCTCTCTCTCTCTCTCTCTCTCTCTCTGTGTCTCTCTCCGGCACGGCCGCACGACGCCTTTTCTTTCTTCGACGGTGACGCCGTGATGGACTGACGGTGCGCGGTGAGTCTGGGTTTCTGTAATTCTCTTAATTTCTGCTTCTGGGTCTTCACTCTTCAATCGATTTATGGCTTCCTCTTAATTTCTGCTTCTGGGTATTCAATTTTCAATCTTCAAGTCTGGGTTTGACTCCAACTCTACTAGGTGAAGCAGCTTTGATTTCAGTTTTTGACTCGATTTCGGAAACTTCAAGCTTGGTAAGTTGCTGCCATCTTTCTTGCTTCGATTTCTGGGTTCGAATTGCATTTGTTACTTTTGCTATACGCTATACATACGACTGATATGAGATGAAAATTGGATATGTGATCTGTTTTGTCCTTCTGGATTTCTGGGTTCGAATTGCATCTGTCCCTTTTGCCTTTCTGTTTTGACTTTTGACTTGAAAATGTGGATATATGTGGGTTTGAATTTCTGGTTTTATGACTGATATATGTGGATGCTTACTGGACATTCTGATTAAATGATTTTCTCTTTTCATAGTTGCGTATTTGCTGGGTCTTCCTATTCTAGGTTATTCTCTAGATATTGGGAAAGAGCATGTAAATCTCATTGATCAAAGGCTGGAAAAGCTGATATACAGTGGGCAGCTTGATGCAAAGGAACTAGACAGGTACTTATATCATAGTTACAGCTACTACAATTTAGCATTTTGCTTCAGTAGTTTCACTTCTTTGTGTTTGTCTGAGATTGCTTTTATACAAAATTTTTAAATAAGAGTAATGTGTTACTTCTGAAACTGTAACAAATGCAGTCTTTACAATAGTGCATCTTTTCTCTGTACCCCCATTAGTCTGAATCAGTGTTTCCATAATCTAATTTGGTAGAGGAGAAAAATCAGTCTATTGTATCATGTTCATTTGTGTTCCAATCATTTTTTTGCTTGTACATAGTGCACTCCATTGAGGCATTATAAACTATACATTTGAATTCATGACTAGTGGGGACAAATTTAACTAATATACCCTTTTAATTAGGTTGGCTGTGGTAGCAATGGCTGGACTCGCAGCAGAAGGTCTGAAGTATGACAAAGTGATTGGTCAATCTGCTGATCTCTTCACTCTTCAGGTTTATAGTCACCGTTTTCCTAGTGTTTATTCTTGTCTAGATATTATTTAATCTCAATCTGAGAGACTTAATTTTATATCCCAGAGATTTATCAACAGAAGCAAGCCACAGCTTAGCAAAGATCAGCAACAAAATCTTACTAGATGGGCTGTAAGTGACTAAGTTCCTCTTTTTACAACCTGCATGCTCTACTGAGTTATAAGTTTCTCGACAAGATTAGTATTTCTTGACAACCTGCATGACAGTCGAAAAGATTAGTATTTCTCTCTGTCTTGATTGAAATGGAAAATGAGGAAGTGAGGTACTAATTTGCCGTTTTCTGCAATAATATGTGAAAGTGGGGAAGAGGCTAGAATGATCTTTTGAGGTTGGGATTGGGATATGTTTTTCTTGGGTCATAGATTAGAGGTCATTACTAGTTAATGGGCAATTTATTAAACATCTAATGTCTCCTTCGACAGATAAAATAGGAACATAAAAGGGTTATGTCAATACATATATACATGAACATGTAGGAAAACTTTTCAGATAATTGGCAACTTGAACAAAAACTTTAAGGACTGTTTTTCATTTTTTGGTAATTATACTGCAAGGAGTTTAGAGAGACATGAGGTTCCAAGAGGCCCTAGATAGTTGGAATGGGTTGCTTCCATTTTCTACAAGAAATCCCACAAATGACACTGAAAGTTTTGCTCTCTGTTTGGTATAACCAGCGCATCACATGACATGTAATGAGTTGAACCAATGTAATATCTGATGACATGTATTTGTAGCAATCTTTTCACTATTTTGAAACATTATAATACCTTTTATATTTTTATTAATATAATTATATGTTATAAAATTAAAATTAAAAAAAACCGCCTAGTCCCCGACTAGGCTCCCGCCTAGGCCCCTAGGCGCTAGTCCCCGGGCTTCCGCCCGACTACCGCCTAGCGTTTTTTAGAACCTTGAACCAGACAGGATCATCAAAACCCTGGTAATTTATTTGTTTTCATTTCGCTTATTGTTCATATTTCACAAAACGAAATAATGGATCCCTATTTCAAATTTTGGTGAATTTGTTGCTATATTATGATGAACTCCATGTTAATATTGGTTGGGGATTTCAAGTTTCCAAAGCATGATACTGCAATAAAGATGCCTCTCGGAATAGTTCCTGCAAGTTTGATACTCTTGATCTCTCAATTTTATATTTTGCAGTACTTTTGTTTGATAAGTTTGAAACCTTTAAAGTCCTGGAAGTTTAAACATCTCATTTCTTATGTTCTATCCCACAGGTTTGATCGATACTCTTGATTTCTATGTAAGTTAAACATCTCATTTCTTATGTTCTAGTCCACTGGATTATGCATTTATGCCTTGCTCACTCTGTTATTTGTGTGCTTGTGTATCTCTGGCGAATTGCTTAAAATTGATATAAATCTTTTATCCAAACCTCAACTGTTTCTTCTACAATTCCAGTATGCTCATATAAAATGTGTCCAGAGGTGGTGCAATGAGAAGGGAGATATCATTTATGAAATCTGTCATCAGGTAATTAGCTAGAATGCTTTCATTTCTTTGCATATGCAGTGGTCATTTTCATGATCTTTTATAAATCTGTTTGATACCATTTCTAAGTTAGGGATTAGTAATTTTGGAAATTCCTTATATTCATATAAGTAAAGCAGCTTCGATTTATTTAGAAGCTATCATTGTCCTGCTTTCCCACTTCTTTTATTGCGATTCAATGTACCATGAGAAGATATTTTTTCATATCAATTAACTATGATAACGCATATATGTAATTTATTAGAGCATGTGACCATTTTCTGGTAACTTTGATGATTTGAAATGGTTTATTTGAATCTTCTCCAGTCATGAATTCACAGTTTGTGTTCTCTCTGATGAAAAAGTTCTTTTGATGTAGCCTTATCAACCTGGTTATACTGCCCCATCACCTCCCCCTCAGTTTGACGACACTACTATTGACATCAGGCAAGTTCACAATTTACATAGGCCTTTTAACTTAGTTAATATTGCTACTATGGGATTTTTTTTTTCCTTTTGGTTTTTCAGAATAAAAATTTCGAAAGATGCCAGGATGTGGCAGTATATATGATAGTGCTCTTTGTATAATACAATATGATAGTGCTCTTTGTATAATACAATCTTCAGGCCAATATGGTGTAGACCTTGTCTGTTTTGTAGCTCTTCTGGAGTGAAAACTCAATTAAGCTACCAAAAGACATAAGTTAGAAGGAGGTCACTGGCATAAGGTACAGAAGCTATATAGTTGCATTATAAGAAATTTTGATCATTCGTTTTAGGCTAGAATATTGTCTAATATCCAGTCTTGGACCAGAATCTACTGCATGATAATATGCTCTTTATGACAGGTTACTACTAAGGCAATTTGTTTTAGGCTAGAATATTGTCTGATATCCAGGCTCGAATTACAGTAATTCGTCTTTCATTTCTCACTTTTCTTCAAAACTATATATGAGTTTGGGTGTACTTATCAAATTGGACTATCACTTATATAAATTATTTCAGAAACTGCAGTTAAGACATAGGAGAGGAAAATCAGAAACTACAGTTAAAGGAAGACATGATTAAAGGTTTGGTCAATGCTCTTTAAATAGTCAATAATCGTTTGTTTTTCTTGTGGAGTTTAAATTCATTAAGTATACCTTCTTTGAAAACGACAAAAGAATCTGCTCAGTAAAATGGTTTTAGGTTCTCTGTGTTTGTTTTGTTTTTTTTGGATGCTATTAGGAACCCTAAAAATCTGATTTGTTGTTTTTTGTGTAGTTGAGACTTAAAAGTTGCATATATTGAAGAAGTTGGGAAGACCAGGTTTGGGAGTTTAAGGATTTTGCTAACCAACTCCAGCAAGGTTGATGTTTCAAGAAAGGTTGATGTTTTACTCAATTTATGATGTACTTAAGGAAATAAGATGAATTGATTCGATTTTGGCGTGGTTTGTATGTCCAAAATCTGTTCACTGGCTGATGCTTTAAGATTGTGTATAATCAGATTGCTTGAATTAATGCAATGCCCCATATTTAAGAAGCGATGTTAAAAAAACTAATGGACGTCGATGTAAACTACAGGGAACGATGTCTAGTATCAATATGGACATCGATTTACAATTTGGAAAACAATGTATAGCATCAATATGGACATCGATTTACAATTTGGAAAACGATGTATAGCATCAATATAGACATCGGTTTACAATTTGGGAAACGATGTCTAGAATCAAAATAGACATCAATTTACAATTTGGGAAACGATGTCTAATATTATTATGGACATCGTTGTTAACCTAAAACCTGATGTAATATAGTAAAATGGACATCACTTTATAAAAGGAAATGATGTTTATTATAATATTACACATCGTTCATACAATACTAAGATTTGTAGATTGAATCTTAAATAGTAGGATATATGGAAAATATGCGTGAACCTCACAAACGGCAAGCAAAACGAAAAGAATCTGATGTCTGATACCATATAAAACATCGTTTCTAATATGAGTAAGGATGTTAAAATGAATACTTATGCTATTGGACCTATACTTCATTAAGCATTAAATGCCAAAATATGAAGGTTTAACAATATCTAAACATACTAATATGTCATCGTAATAACGGTTTTACATCGGTTCCATAAGCTTATTCGATGTCTATTATTGAACTGCACATCAGTTTTTGACCGATGTCTTTTTGTTCGTGATCTTTAACATCACCCACTAAGACATCGGATGGTTTTTTTTTAACATCGGTTTCTGGCCGATGTCTAAGGCAAAAATCGTAGTAGTGTTGAGAGACTAACTTTATCGAATGATCAATCCCTATTTATACCACACTAGAGATCATGGACTTCCAGGCAACTACTAGACATACTGAGGACTAGAAACTCGAAGACATGGGTATGATTGACCCCTTGTGCCATATCTAATGAATGATGTTTCAGTCGTTGAATTTTGGTGATTTATGTTTTTCAATTATTTTGATTATGGAAATGTGGTTTTGTTCGAATATATTTAATTCAATAAACTTATTTATACATGTGATCCGTTGAATTAAATAAATGAATAAGCATATTCTGTGGGGAAGTTTGTTGTCAGCTAACAATGCTATTACGCACACCATACTCCCTGATCGGATATATTTTTCAAACTTATTGTCTATTCATACCTCGTATCAGGCCAATCCAACCTGATAGAGGGCTATGGCAAAACCAATTGTATATTGTCCAATGGTATTGAATTTACCATTAATGAGGTCTTATATTCTCCACATTTCAGAAGAAAGTTATTGAGTGTTAAGGATATTCGAACTAACGGTTACCATGTTGAAACCACTGAGAAAAATGAGTGGAATATCTTTACATAACAACGGAGTGTGCGGCCAAAAGCATACATTGGAAAAATCAAAATTTGTTAGCCAAAAGCTAACCAATTCAGGCAGCTACTTGCTATGGTTGACTGTTTGGGACTCCCAGATCAAAGTATGATTACCGTATCCTCAACTCATCGCACTTGCATCCCCTTCTGAATAAGGATTAATGATACACTATGCCAACTTTACTAGTTAGGAATATTTAATACTAGATCATCATATGCAAAGACTAGTACATACACCACCATTTTTTCTGCACATAATGCAAGGGAAATTTGTGGACATATCCAACCATCATGCAGACCAGCTAAATATTAATGGTTTTGGTTGATGTATCGACAAAGTGATCACATGTTACACTACTGTCCATAAGAAAATGTTATTTTCGCTAAACTCTCATCCAGATCACGAAATTAAGGGTTCACCTCTCGGATTATCCTATAAAGTCCATAAGACTTGATAATACTGGAGAGTTTACATCGAAGTCTTTCGATGATTATTGCATATCCCTTGGGATTGATGTTGAACATATAGATCCCTATGTTCATACCCAAGATGGTCTCGCAGATAGAATCTTGGTTATGCACACCAAGTTTCTAGTTTTTGCGTGGGGCTATGCAATCTTGCATGCAACCATGTTGGTCCCATTGAGGCCGACTGCTACCCAACCTTACTCTGCGTTATTGCTGGTGACTGAGTACGAATTTGATGTTTCGGACTTACTCACATTTGGATATGCAGTCCTCGTGCCAATTGTACCCTCACAACGTACAAAATTGGGTCCTCAACAAAGGATGGGCATGCATGTCAATTATGAATCTCATCCATTATGTGCTCTTTAGAGCCCTTGATAGGCGATCTCTTTACCGCAAGATTTGCGGATTGTCACTTTCATAAGACAGTCTTCTCGCCGTTAGGGGGAGATAAGAACATCATCGTTCCTAATGAACAGCATGAATTAATATGGAATGTTCCCACAATGTCTCATCTTTTAATCCCCAAACTGCACAAAAATAGTGAAGTGCGGACAATTCTAGATCTATAGAGTATAAAACACAATATGCCAAACACTTTCTCTGATCTAGCTAAAGTGACGAGATCATATATACCTACTGCAAATTTGTCTGCAAGGATAGATGTCCCTGCAGGATGTGTCATCCCAGATGGACTAGGAATGACCATGGCGGCTAACCAGTCATATGTCCCTGCCCAGAAACGAGGTAGACCATTAGATTCGAAGGATTCTTATCCCCGAAAGAGGGTAAACTTGGCACAAACAAATCCTTTTGACATCGCAATCTCAAACCAATTCAGCTCATGAGATAGATCCGAATTATGGGTACGTCCTAGAAGAGACCATGTTGGAGGACGCTCCAACATTTGAACCCACTCCCGAGAATAGAGAAATCTTAGTAAATTTAGTGAGATTTTGAATCAGAATGAGATTATCATCGATGCTATGTTTGTATTTGCAGTGACCACCGAAACTATAATAAGCGATGACCACAAACCTTGATTTGTTGATGAATATCAACGAAGAGACGACTGGCCAAAAACGAAATAAGCAATCTAGGTCGAATTAGATTCCTTGACAAAGAGAAAGGTGTTTGGGCTTATTGTTCCTACACCTCCCCATGTTAAACTTGTAGGATTTAAATGGGTATTTGTAAGGAAGCGTAATAAAAAAAACGAGATTGTGATACACAAGGCTCGTCTAGTAGGGCTGTAAATAGGCTCAAGACAGCTTGTGTTCGACTCGTATTGGGCTCGATTTTAGTTCGTTCGGCTTGTGTTCATAAGATAAATGAATTGAGCGTGAGCTCAATATTCAGCTCGACAAAAAAATGAGCCAAGCTTGAACAACGATATATTCAGCTCGTCTAGCTCGGGAGTAGCTCGTATTTTTCATGAGTAGCTTTAATTAGTTAAAGCTCGACTCGTTTGTTAAAATTCGACTCATGAAAATTTATAGTATAAATAAAAATAAATAAAAAATTTAATCTCAAATATTTAATTTTTTTTTTTACTATCTTCCTTTTCAATTGGAAGAGAATATGAGAATTTAAGTAAACTATATTACAATAAAGAAAAATAAATCTAAATTTGATGGTTAGACATCAAATTTGGTTTACTATTTTAAATTTTCCTTCTTCCTTTTTTTATTTTTTAAATTTAAAGTCAAATGAGCCAAGCTGAACCTATTCAAGCTCAAACTTGTCCAATAAATCGAGCCGAGCCGATCTCAGCTCGGGCTTAAGAAAAATATTCAAGCCGAGCCAAGCTTGAGCATGGAAAAAAAAAATTCAAGCTTTAGCCCGGCTCGAGCTCGATAAAAAGCAAATGAACCGAACATGATCACCTTGGTATTCGCTCTGGCTCGGCTCATTTACACCCCTATCGTCTAGTGGCCCAAGGATATAGAGATATACATGAAAGTTCCTGAAGGACTTAAAATACCCGATGTAAATAGTTCTAAGACCACGGAACACGCTCTCCATTAGTTTTGAGGCATTCACTTTATGAATTGAAACAATATAGACGAAGATGGTATAACCGTCTAAGTGAATAGTTGATCAGAATGGGATATGTGAATAATAAACCATGTGCATGTGTGTTTATTAAGGAAACAAGTTTCGATTGTGCAATTATGGCGGTCTTTGTCAATGACATGAATTTGATAGATACTCCTGAAGAGATCAAGGAAACCGCAAAGCACCTGAAGTCCGAATTCGAGATGAAAGGGCTTGGGAGAACAAATTATTGTCTCAAGCTAGAGCCCGAGCATAGTGTAAATGAAATTTTGGGCCATCAAATTACATCCAAAAGACATTAAGATGCTTTAATGAGGATAAAAGCAAGCACACCCATGGTCGTTCGAAGTCTAGAGAGAACCGTATCGTCCTGCAAATGATAATGAAGAGATATTGGTGCCAGAAGTTCCATATCTAAGTGCAATAGGCGCATTATTGTACGTGGCTTAATGCCCTAGACTGGAGATCTCATTCGATGTGAACTAGTTAGCTAGATATACCTCTGCGCCAACACGCCATTATTGAATGGCATAAAAGACATTTTTCACTGCCTTAGGGGTATAAAGGATATGGGCTTATTCTATCCCTATGCATCAAGAAATGGATCAAACCCCCTAATCCTCAGAATGATACTCACCTTATTAGGTATGCTGATGTAGGTTATCTATCAGACCCGCACAAGGTGATTTCCCAAATTGGTTATGTCTTTACCATTGGGAACACTGCAATTTCTTGGAGGTCTACGAAATAGACCCTTATTGCTACCTCTTTGAATCTGTTGAAACTGAAAAAAATGATGAGTCCAAAAATGATATGGTGATGGTCTTTTAAATCAGAAAAATCAAGGGCTCATATTGGTGCGCAATTATATGCTTGTATAAGCTGTTGCGAGACCAAAAAAAGAAAAGAAAAGGGAAATACATTCATACATATCTGTTGATAAGCTTAAAAGTTTGAATGGCAAGCAAATGTGGATAATTGCATTCAAGATTTTGGTTGGCTTTGAATAAATTCAAACTGCAAGCAAAGAAGATATATTGCTAGTCAAAGTTTGACCAATTTAAACGTCAAAGATAGATACACTGTCATGCAATATAGTTGGAGATAAACACATCTCATTCAAATTTTAAATTACAAGTATGGGGAGGCTGGTAGCTATCTGATCAGTAAGTACACTACTATATAAAGGTAGTGGTGTGAAGAGAAGAGGGGAGGAAAAAAAAACACTACGGAGGGCGAAAAAAAAAAATACAGAGAGAATAAGAGAAATACAAAGCAGAGAAGGAGACGCAGCAAAACGAAATAGAGAAGAAGAGCTACCAGAGAAAGAAAGCTGCAGGTATACATCTGCCTTCCCTGTGAAGCCTCTCCAATTAATCCTCTATGTCTTGTGACCTCCAAAGCTCTAATAGGCCGTTCATAAACGACCACTGTTATTAGAGTTCTTCGTCGAAATGACATCGTTGCTGCTCGCAAATACTTTAACGCATTGAAGCAAAACGATTGTTCACGAATGACTTCATTTCAATGCTCAAAGCTCTCCCTGATGAATTGGAATAGGTTGTTCATGAACAACCTCCTGCAAGTTTCTTTGTCTGAGGCATTAAGGCAAATACGGTCCTTCATGAATGGCCAGAGTCTTAATGCAATCTTATATGCTGCAATTTCTAAGCATTAGAACAAATGGTCGTTCATGAACGGCCGAGTTTCAAAGCCACAATCTACATGAGGCACGGCTGTCAAAGCCTCTGCTGAATCACCACCTCCAAAACAAGCCATACAAAACCCAAAGCTGACAGGCAATGCCAACCAAGAAGCGTCACCCAAAATTGGCGGTCGAGTTTGGCGGTAGTGAAGTAACCAAAGCATGCAGAAGGGTTTAAATTAAAGCAATACAAAGGCAATACAATTGAGTGTGGACAGAAGCTTTAAAATCAATAAAAAGCATTTGTCAAATTGTTATGGATGGAAGAACATGGCTCAGATGCTCAGAAGCAAAACAAAGAATGATTAAAATATTTCTTTGTTGAAGCGATGGTTTGATTAGTAAGAGACAACAGAATGGAAACAAATAAGCTTTGTTTCTAGAACCAGTACCATACATAATTAACAAGAAGACAAAGCTTAATTGTTTAGACAAAATTTCATCTTGAACTTGCTGTATGTCGGCAAGTATAATTGAATATTTGAAGGTGGTGTACATGGTCAATAAAGGAAGGAAATCATATTTGATGGATTTTAGCATTCACAGAAGGGTTGTACCAGAAGAGGAATTGCACCAGCTTTCCAACCCTGCACACCAGCTAATCGATCTACTGCTATAATGGGGAATTGAGCCTGCAACAACAAAGAAATAAATTTGGGGATCTTAGTCAGTATTTCGATTGATCGAAGCCCATTGAAAAGCTTTACCCAGTTCAGGTCTCCGATAAAGATGGCAGCATCGCGGGTATGGATCCCACTTCAAGTCTCCCTCTCCGAAATGAGCTGCAAGAGCTAGCTTCATCTCCAACATGATTTCTATTAGCTCGAGGCAACTACGCCAACAAGGATTCCAACTTTCTGATGTGAAGATTGATAGAGATCAGTTTAGTCTCATGGATGGAGTGGACCGTTTCAATTGGGCCTAACGCATAATAAAGCTAAAGGCCTGGAAAGAAAAGCTGGGGGTCCAGATCATTTTATTTGGGCCTGACGCAGCATGAAGCTAGGCGTAGAAATATAGACCACATTTTTAGCACGAAGAAAGAGCATGGGTGTACAGATCACTTTCTTACTCGGGGCCTGCAAAAACTAAAGCCCGAGAATAAATGTGGGTGCCCAGATCACTTTGAAGCTCGGGCCTGATTAATTTGTTCGTCGACAAGGGCGTATGCAGCATAAATCCCATTTTCAAATCTTGGGCCCACTGCAAAGCTTAGTACATCAGGTCTCCATCAGCGGACATTATCAAATTGGGTGTCCAAAAGAAATACATTTGACGGGTTCTATATACATCCGTCGAACATGAAAGTTGGTACAAAACCAAGAAATACAAAATCTATGAACTACAACGGTTTGATCCCTTTACAGGGTATGTAGGCAATCTAGCAACCCACTAGATGCAACTGCAAGTCCAAACAAAATACATGACTCCCTGGTTCATCCAATCCGAATCCCTGACCTCATCAGTCAAATTCTGCCAAACACCAGGAAACGTCACAACCTTTCCAAACAAATCGAATCTCTGGTTCACTTACACCAAATTCGTCCAAACACTACTCACATTCCAAAAGCAATATCTTCCAATGCGTCATTCACCCATTGGAATTCTTGAACTACGAGTGGCTTGATCCCTTTCCAATGGGTACGTAGGCAACCCATTCAAATATCCGGGTGCAGCCGCAAAAACAAACAAACAAACACACCTCCACAATTGGTTTCTTTATAAATGGAATCAAATGGTGTTTCCCTGTAACAAGGGAATATAATTAAGAGACACATTCTATCTTGAATGGGTTGAACCTGAAATAATTAAAACTCTATTCACTAAATGAATATGAGTGAAATTATGTTGGGTGACATTTACGCTCACAGTGTGCATATTTTTCCCCAACAGAATCATGCTGAGATTCTAGCTCTTGATGAAGCAGTACGTGAATGTATATGGTTGAGGGCCATCATAAAGCATGTTCGAAGCACATGTGGATTGCATTCCACCACTGATGAACCAACTACTATCCACGAGGATAATACTGCTTGCATCGAGCAGATGAAGACATGTTTCATCAAAGGAGACAACACCAAACATATTGCACCGAAATTCTTCTTCAATCAGCAACAACAAGAACATCAGAAAATTGAAGTCAAACAGATTCGATGTAATGTCCCGAACCTAAATCCACGTGTTTACTAGTCATTTGGACGGTAAACGACCTTTTCTTTCACGTTTACTTTCGGTTTAGTACTTTTAGTGGTCCTAAAAGTTGACTTTTTGTTCGGGTCAAAATTTGAGAAAATGTTCTTCATGAAAGTTGTAGGGGACGTTAAACCGAGCGCGTGCATATGTGGTACATAAAAATCGGACTTCGTATGCGAGAGTTATGGCCAAAAATGTAAAGTTACTGTTCACGGTAATTTTTGATTAAAATAGAAAGTTACCTAGGGTAGGTTTCCATTTCCGGAAACCCACCCTTCCCCTTTCTCTCTCCTCCCCCCGAGCTCTCTCTTCTCCGGTTCGACCCTTTCCTTTCTCCCTCCGATTTCCGGCGATTCCGGCCACCAACCGGCGTGCCACCGGTCACCAGAGGAGCGCCTCCTCCCTCCGAGCACCCTAGCAACCTTGGTTTTCCACGATTTGGCCGGAAAACCACAGATCGAAGGAAAAACCCCTCCGGCTGCAGTTTGGAACTTTTGCCGATTTCCGGCGATTCCGGCCACCTCCGGTCCCCATTTTTCCGTCGAAGGTTCGGTTTTCATCACTGATCATTTCCCCTATGGCCTTGTATCACGATTTATTGTGTAGATGTCGAATCGACGAATTGAAATTCTAGGGTTCTTGAGGATTTCTGGGTTTTTGTTTATTGATCGATTTCGGCCGTTTTTAATTGTTATTTGGGAATGTTGTAGTTGAGAAGTTGAATCAGTGTGTTGAGAAGGTGCTACTGCCAAATTTTGGTGGCCATTGGAGATGGTGGCGGCGGCGCCGCCACTGTGGGTGGCGGTAGCGGCGGCTAGGGTAGTTTATAAATTTCAATTTTTTAGCTAGTTAAATTCTATAATTATCATAGAGCTTATATATGAAGTATTTATGATTTATACCGGTTGTGAATTTCGGTTATTAATTTGTTATGCTCGGATTCGAATTTATAATTGATGTTGAATTTCGACGAATTATTTTTCCGAGGTGATTTCCGGAATTAATTATATTTCTATTCGTTGTTTTGAGATTTCTGGAAAGCTTTTCGAAATGGGATTTCGATGAAGATATCGACTTTCTATTTTGGCATTGGGAATGCCTTGTTGATGATCTAATTATTTTCCTAGCGTGTGGGACACGCTGTTGATTTATACGACGTTTTTCGAGAATTTCCGGGTACGGTTGGGAATCAGTTTTTCTTTATTCGTGGGACATGGGGAAGTCTTATGGATTTATTGGATTTGAATGGTTTTTACCCACCATACCTGGGTCGTCATATTTATTGCTAGCTAGCCTATTAGTACTCCTCCCTACTTACTATGTGTTTGTGGGTGAGTAAGAGCAGAGCATGGGATGCTCCAGAGTGTGGGACACTCCGACCCGAGCCTGGGAGGCTCCCTTCTTTTGTATGGTGAAACTTCTTCCCCATATTTTATCGTTGCTTGACTAGCGGGGCTAGTCCGATTTTCACTGTAGCCAGCGGGGCTGGTCGTATTTTCTTGAGAAATGAGATTTCGGTTTTACGATATAGTTTTCGAATGTGGTGACTAGCGAGGCTAGTCAATTTATCGTTTTGGAATTCTTGGATTTAAAGCTAAATGTTTTTTTTTCTAATTGTTGCATGCATCGGTTATTAAAGAGAATAAATGTGGGAAAGTATGAAATCCTTTTTCCTTTAAATTGTTTATTTTTGTCCACTCACGCTAACGTTTTTTGTCTACTTTCCCCTGGGCCTTTCGGTTTCTAATGCCCAGTTTGCAGGCGAATTAGTGGAGGTCGGGCGTACATGACATTTGAGGTATAGTTGTCACTACTTCCGCAGTGTAGGATCACTTGATCCTTTACTCCTCTGTTATATCCCTGTGTATAGTAGTATTGCTCTGCATAACCTTGGGATTAGTATTTTTGAGTTTTGTGTTTTGTGAAAGTGGAGTTGTTGGTAATTGGGAGCAGGGTGGCTCCAGGAGTATAAGGTTGGTTTGCTTGAAGTGTTTAGTGTGTTTTACAGGTTTTTGGGTAGTCCATTTTAGAGGTGACTCTGCCGAATTTTTGGTAGAGTTATCCCTAAGGTGGGCCCCACAGGGCCACCTCGGATTTCAGGGTGTAATTCGGGGCGGGTCCTGTCATTCGATCTGAAGACAATCGTGCAGACATCTTCACCAAGTCACTACCAAAGTCTACATTCTAGAAGCATGTACAAAGTATTGGTCTAAGTAAATTATCTGAATTACCTAACGTGTAATTTTCAGGGGGAGTCGAAATCAAGGGGAGTATCCTAAAGCATACCCACTTGACCATCGTGTACTCTTTTTATCATTCGTCCATGGTTATTTTGTCCTACTGGGTTTTGTTACTTGGCAAGGTGTTGTGACGAGGCACATCTTTGGCATGGTCACCCCACTTACTGCATCCTGAAGATGCTTTGATTCGACATATATATGCATTTACTCATCTTTTTCCTTCGACCACGTTCCCATTGGGTTTACCTGGCAAGGTTTTGGTGCAACAACTCTAATGCTTCCCTCTCGTAGACATACTACCTACTTATGATCCTGATAAGAAGACTTCACCTATCTCTAAAGTTGTGATACTACTGCTCCACACTCACGCGCGTTGTGCTCTTTTTCTCATTCGACCAAGGTTGTTTTTTCCCATAGGGTTTTTATTACTTGGCAAAGTTTTTGATGAGGCAACTTAGAAGTGCATAGCCTATGCAACACTATTGACATGGAATATCCAAGAGGGAGTATAGTAAATAATTATGGATAAATCATGTAAATAGGTGTTGAGTGATAGATGTCTATCCCTATAGATTGGTGATTGATAGAATTATATGTAGGAGTAAATGATGTTGCTATTAAACGTTACATTTTTGTGTAAACCATGTACTCCTATATAAATCTCCTCATAGTGAGATCATGAATCGACACACTCCATTCTCTGCGTTTAAACTCTCTCTCTCTTAAATTCTTTTACTATCGTTTTACAACAATATTGGAAATATTGGAGATATTTTGAAAAAAGATTTTTTTTAAATAGTCAATTTATCGAATTTACATATAATAAATATGAATGCATGTCAACTTCGTCTATATCTAAAAAGAACCTCTAGATAGCTGAAAAGTCGCCTAATTGGTCTACAACTCTACGAAAGTATTATAATCGCTGATTTCTCCTTATTTAGATTCGTCTTGAGGGGATTTCTCCTCTTTCAGATTCTCTTCAAGAGAATTACTCCTCACCCGGATTCCCTTCAAAGGGATTACTTCTCACCTAGATTCGCTTTGAGCCTTTGAGGAAATTTTTCCTCACCTAGATTCGCCTTGAGAGGTTTACTCCTCAACCATATTCGCCTTGCAGAGATTTCTCCTCACAAGCTCTCACATCCAAATTTGCCTTTAGAGAATTATTCTTACCTAGATTTACCTTAAAGGGATTTATCCTCACCTAGATTCTCCTTGAGGGAATTTCGCCTTACTCAAATTCACCTCTAGAGGTTTCACCTTGAGACATTTTTCCCAAAGAGGTTTAGCTGCCTCTCTATTAGGCTATTTTCCTATTTCCTAACTAGAAACTATTCTTAAAATTTTACACCAATTTTTTTTTAAGTAAATGAAGATTTCATTGATAATTGCAGGCTAGAACAACACTTACAAATTTATTAAAAAACGAGAATCATGCACCATTCTCTTAAGACATCGAATCTCACTTAATCAAGAAGCCTAACAAACTAAACATTACCCTACAAAGAGATAATTTTGAGTGAAAACTTCGTTTACTAATGTGCTCAATTGCGGTGCACCAGGGTGCGCCAGAAGCTTCCATTATCAAGATGTAAAAAGAAACGTCATACCCTGCAGAATAAAGAAACCACCTAACTACACCTGTTAGTGCTCATTAAGAAACTAACAAGCATAGCTCCCTAAAAAAAAGGGTATTATTAAAAATAAACAGCTAAAAACTATCTAAATCCCTAGTAGCCCAAAAGCATAGCAGCACCTAAGGCCTAGCAGACTTGGGCCTGCCCAGATCTAGCCATCACCTTCCTGAAACAGTGTCGTCACACGCACACCATAGACATCGTCGTCGCCATGACTACCACCAAGAGGCACCTACAAACTTATAACAACACAGCCAAACCCGAAACTCGACCGATTTGGATCACCTGTGCTTCAATATGCAAGAATGAGAAAATTAGCACTAAGCAAGTTTGAAATTTGACCTTCAATTGACTAGTGCTATACCTTTCTGGGAAATGAATGGCAAGTCGAGCTAAACTCGTGCTTTTCTTTGACCTATGAGCATGTTTGGGCATTCAAGATCATTTAGAGCCTCAAAACAGCATTTGAATATTTCAAGATTTTTTATTTTATTTATTTTATATTTTCTAAGTTTGGTTATTTCTTTTATTTTGGACACGAGGGCTTGATTGGACCTTTTGTTACCGTCGTAGGGTTTTTAAGTTGTATTTAAGAGCCATCTTATGACCACTAAACTCTTGTTTCATATTATCATTTTACCAAAAAAATCGAGAAATTCTTCAATTCTTTAATGGACTCCAGATTTATTCTCGTATGGTTTATCGCTATTAAACTCTTGTTACTCTGGTTGTGTCATATTTGTTCTCCTAAAAATAAATGAGACCTTGGTATGCTAATTGCTTATATTTTAATAGACCCATTCTGGCATAATCAGAACGGAATCTGCTAGTTAAACTAGAAAATTAGTGTTTGGCTGCAACCTAGTTTGGGCTAGCAAACAATCTTTTCTGCTGATGTGATTGCGCGAGCGTGCCAGCACCATGGGTGTGATAGTCAGGGCATCCCTTGACCTGACTTCTTCTTCAAATGATGTGGACGAGGAGAGCACCAACCTCGTCACAAGGTTCTTTTCTATGCCTTACGGATAAAGACTTTTGTTGTGATCACTTGCGCAATCACCAAGAAGTAGGAGAAAGCATGGGTTTTGCTAAAACGTGACTTTAGCTTCTCTGGTTTGCTAGGGCGTAACCCCAGCTTCGCTGGTTTCAACTAGGTTGAAGGTAAGTTGCTCTGGAGAGACTTTGGATAATATGAGAGATTAGTTGATTGAGAGGTTGTGTGTTGTTATCCCTTGAAACCTGGTATATATACCTAGGCTAGGGTTTAGGTAGTTCCTTACCATAGAAGGATTATTGAATGAAGATTCCTAATTGATCTCTGCTACTTGAATTCTACAAGGGCTCGATATCCTCGTGGATTCCGGAATGGGTGAAGCTGTAACCCAAAACCGTGGTAGTCTCATTTTTGGGTATTCATCCTTTTTCTTGGCTAATAAATCTCCATCTTTTTTTTTGAAATAATCTCGATCTATTTCTATTTCTTGGAAACATATGTCAGATACTCGACTCTTATTAAGTGAAGCTGTAAGATAAATTGTTGGCAATGATAAGATATTCTTTTATGAAAATTTAATTGAGTTTATCATGTGTCTTCAACTAATTTTATCTCGATCTTATGAGAAAAGACATCAGATAGACAAAGAATTCGTGGTTATATTATATTATTGTGAATGATTCTTGGTATACAAACAAGCTTTTATTTCCTAATGTTGTTCAAAGAATCACTTCAATTTAACCACTAGGTGGGTGTGTTACTAACTTGCTAACGTAACCGAGGTAGCTTGCTATCTCACCTCCAATCAAAAAAAAAAAAATAATCACTTCCATTTCTCCTCAGACAAATTTGTTTCGCATTTAGTTGGCTGGAGATGGCAAGTTTTCTAGTAAATCTATTTCATTATGACAATCACATCATACTCTTTTGTCATACTTATTCCAAACTTCTTACCAAAATGTGGTCTCAACATTCCAAATCTAGTTCGAGATATTTGTAGTCGCGCTGCGCTTCATCTTCTTCAATTTCAAGTACATACATTTATCGTAAGCTCAATTTTGTTGTATATGCACTCACTTTCTTTACGCATTGGAAGGATCTTTCTACTTGTTCCCCCCCCCCCCCCCCCCCGAATGCTTGTCAACTTTGAATTTTGATATATTACATTATGGTTGTGTTAGAGCGAGGTCTTAGGTTGTAATATAATTTATTTTTGGTTACAAGTTTATATATTATTTTTTTTGAATAAAATTCAACATTTCTCATTAATAGTCTCAAGCTAGAGCAGTACATTACATATCTTTCCACTGCCTTGAACAACAGAGGGCAAATAAGAAAATGTGGTATATATATCTAGTACCACTCATTAACAAACATCCATGCTCACTTATTTTAAACAAGCCTATCTTACTATGATCGAAACAATTGCATGGAAAAATTAGCTAGTACATAAAAGACTTAAAATGGAGGCTAAAGAAAAGCCATATGAGTCCATACCCTCCACCAGGATCCCATAACTGAAACCCTAGTAAGCCGGAGCCCGCCTGTTTGGTCCAAACTTGGGCCAAAATCCACAATCTTGATACCCAATCTGTTTTGAGCACCCAAAATGATCTAGGCACCCAAAGCTTCCCAGAATTGGGCTGCAAACTTGACCTAGGCCATACAGCAGATTTGGGATGCCCAATCGAGTTAGGCCTCAAAACTGATCTTGGCACCCAACCCAGAATGAGCATACCCACTCCTGCTCCTATCAGTGTCACGACCTCCACCTCCGCCGCACATACAAGATGCAAGCCATCCGGTCTTCGACCCGGATCCACTACTGAATTCAGATCTCGCAAAAACTCTAATCCAACACCGAGAATCAGCAAGACTTCGTCCACCTTGAGACGCTCCCGACGCGGCCGAGACCGACCACCATCATCAGACTCTTCTTCCTCTATAAGTTTGCTTCGGCGATGAACCGCTAACCTCGCCATTTTCCTCAGATCCCAAAGCTCGATGACACCTGAACAAGGCCTCCTCAAGTTCAAACCCGAGGGCCAGCTTCCTATCCACCCTCATCTTGAGGCAAGTAGGAGATCCGATTCATCAAAAATGGCAGATGTAGGAGCACCATACCGCCAATTGTCACAAACTTTAATCACTTCTAGGAGCAAGCCATCGTTGCCGCTTGGAGGAAAGCGCACGAGGCTCGTCCTTGGAGGTCTGCCGCCGACGCCTTCTTGGTAGTTTCCACCTCTCTCCCACGGGTAAAGAGTTGGCATAGATTGAGAAAGTGATTGACGATAAACATCGCCATTGAAGCCTCAGCCTAAGGCGGCTAGGGTTGAGAGCCATGACAATATTTCTTATTGTTCATTACAAGTTTATATTTTCTTTTGTAGGCAGAACCAAATAAAAAGTGCCTCTACTTTTCCAACTGGAAAAAAAAAAAAAAAAAACCAATGAAAATCCAGCCTCACATATGGCTTACTTTTCTCAGTGTTACCTGGATTGCGGGTGGTAGTGGTACGAGTACGCGGTATGCTAGTTACTTTGGTACGCGGTACGGTCGGAGTAGGTTGCTTAATTTTATTCACTTTACTTTTATAATCACATTCTTAAATTGCATTTAGTGTTGTAAATATTATTATTTATATGGCTGTCCAGGTAAATACTCATTAGTTATGTACTTTGATGTAAACCCTACCTCTATATAAAAGAGGCTAATAAGACTGAATGAGAATACTTCTACTTCCTCCCTACTATTCTCTCTCCATATTCTCTCTACTTTATAACATGTTATCAGCACGCTCTGCTATTATTTTTTGAAAACTCTATGATGATCTACGAGTTTATGGTGCAACGTTGTTGCTATTAACTATAACTTATGATCTATGAGTTTATTCATGATCTATGTCATTTATGCATATCAGTTTATTTCTTAAGATGCCATCGATTCCTGCCTTATTTCATGAGTTTATTTCATGATCTATGATCTATGCTTTAATCTTATATATAATCATTACGGTGCCATCGATTCCTGCTTTATATACTGATATACATATGTTCTTTTTCTCATATATGAGTATAATTGCTGAAAGTTTTGGTTGATCACGCAAATAGAATCATACCCGTTTTCGTTTTCCTTTCTGACAATCTCAATTTTTTTTGTCAATAATCATGCCTCTCTCCTTTATTTTTGGTTTTGCAACCAAAACCCAACGTATTATCCCATAAGGTGCAATAGAGGCATTAGTTTTTACTTGTCTATTTAATAGCATTTTCTGGGGTTTTTTGTCAGTATACACTCATAAGATTTTGTGTGTGTTTCCCTCAATTATCGTTAGGCATCAATCCTAATTCGTCATATATTTCATGATTACAAGTATTAGTATATGCCTTATGTTGTCATCTACACATGTATTTATGAATTGATTAATATGAGAAGCAATCTTGACGTGATGAGAGTGATGACCACTATCTATGTTGATTCAATTTATGGCAGGATCAGTAACTCCCAAAGGCAGATCAATATTTTTTTGATATCCAGGTTATACAATGATACGCCCAAAATAGACGCTCAACCTAACCCTGCAAGATGTAGTCGTTAGTAATATAGAGTAAGCAGGGATCGTTCAAGCCGGGGATTGAGGGTAACTTTATAATTCACACAAAATAAAACAAAACTAAACTAACTAAAGCACAAAACTAAGAAAAAGAAAAACGTCAAAGAGGGAAAAAGATGGCAAGACAAGATGGGCATAGAAGGGTGCGTTGCAATCCTAAGTTGAAACAGATTTGGGGTTTTTATATTCTTATGAAAACAAAAGGAAAATAAGAAAGCAATTTCAATTTTAAGTTGAAAAACAATATGGAGAAGACGTTAGAGACTCGGAAATCCACCACCAATTACTTTCGAACAATGTTAAGTTAACCTAGTTTCAATTACTAAGGTGTGAACAGAAATCAACCAAGAAACAAGTCGGAGCAGATCATGTCCCTTATTAATGTTTCCCTAATTACTTAGTCTACGTGAACGCACAATAGCTAAGCCTATCAAACATGCAATCAAGGTATAGAACGCTATCCTATCAACAACACATATAGTGTCAACATATTTGAAGCATTAAGATCTTGTGAGCCCCGGTAAAATTGTCAAGCTAAGTTGAGATCGTTGATGAATTAATTTACGATCTCTATAATTGTCGTTCACGGAAGAAGACCCCGTGAAATGTGAATCTTCGCCTCGAAAAGAATTTTGTCAAGCTTAACTCGTTGGCATTTTCTGTTCCTTAACGTTCGATTTGTGGAAAAGTGGATCTTCAGCTCTCTCTATCGACTGAGCAATAAAAGACAATCTTCGCTTAAACGTGTTGATTCTGAGTTAAAGCGAAAGGAGTTCTGTTAGTGTTCTCACTAGTTCAACGTTGCTTGTTGAAATTTTAGGATTGTAAAATCCGAATTCACGACAGAAGCTACGCGCATCGAAACTTATAGGTTTGACTGAAGTCATCCTACGATACACGTGTCAACGTTTGGGCATTCTCGTGACCCTTGAATGCGCTGAGGCGTTTTGATCATGAGCAGGAAACGTATCATAATGGGTGTAGGAGACAAGGGTGTATCTGCACTGCGCGATCAATTGTCGCTTCGGGAGTTGTGCTTTTTCAATTCGCTCAAATGTGTGGTGGAAACTTCGTGTCTCCTGTACAAGTAGCTGGCTCGCGTTTCTTGACACCAAATGCATGCACGTACGTTAAACAAGGTTACATTGTTGCGCAAATCGAAATAATTTGACACTAGGTGTTCACGTGTGCAATTCTTGCGGAATTGAGTTTGTTTGAAACTCCATTAGTTGCTAAAGTCGATAACGGGGAATCGTGAGATAGGACGTCTTTCAAGGAAGAATCGACAGTCTTCGGGATTCTGGCATTATCGAATAAGGCACTCTTCGATAGGAATCTACGGGGACTACGAAAACATTTCTTCCTTGCTTAAAGTTTACGTTTGTTGTTCAAGTATCTTGGTCCCCTATTGTGATAGGCCTATTTCCATCTTACGCATTTTATAGATGCTTTTCTTTGGTTTTAGCGTTGAGTTTTCCCTACCAAGAAAATTGTTTCCTTTCTCGATTTGTGAAAATTTCAGATTTCTTGAAAACTTGTAGCTTTTTCTTTTACGGCAAACCTCGAACCATTTTCAAAAGCTATTTCGTATAAAGCTTTACCAAATTCTCCTCTCGTTGTCAAAGAATTTTGCATTTTAAGTTTCGTTTAAAATGAGAAACTCGATGTCCCAAAACAGTTTTCGAGTCGAAACTAAATTTCTAGAACTTTTTCTGGTTTTACGATGTAGCCACCTGGAATGTATTCTTACCCGACTTCGACAATTTCAAAAAAAAAACTGATAGTTTAAAAGGGATTTTGCTTTCCCACTCCTGGTTAGATTTGGAAACGTCTGATTTTGCTCCTGTCCAAATTGAAGTCGGGGTGGTTTTCACAATTCAAGTGTGCAGTTGACAAAGAAAAGTTCTAATTTTGGGTGTGAACTTGTTTCGTAACTTAGTTATACTTTCAAAATATATCTCTAGTTAATAGTATACACCCAAAATTCTATCCTTTGAAATTATTCGAGTACTTCCGCTTTTCCTGCAAATTTTGGAAGTTGTTCAGTAGTGTGGTTTCCTTGTACAAACGCAACTGTTTCCGCGTAAACTAAAGGTGGAAAGAATGTTTTCTATACCCTTGTAGTGGCTAAAAACATCACACTGGAGAAACAAGAGGGTTGTAAAAGGAATGAGGGTGGTCTTCCTACTCGAATGCGACAGTGGACGTGATTACGACCAGTTGGTCACTAACCTATAGTTACGAGACTCGACACTCGGCGTGTTAAGGGCGTTATTCAAGGCTACTTCGATCTTGAGTTCGTAGAATAGTTACATTAGCGAAAATTAGTAAATGCAAACTAATGTGTAGCGAACGAAAGTCATCCTGAAGGCCAATGCGTATTTTTCATTCCGGGTAAATTCGTCAAGTAGGGACGAAGCTTCAGAAATGCTACTACGACAACTGGCACGCGGATCTTGAATCTCTAAGAGATGAACTCCACGTGGTGATCTTCGAATTTCGTCGGATCGTGACGGAAGCGCTTACGAAGTATTCTATCAAGACCATTCGTTGGTTTGACGAAATAGTGTCTAACGACGCGTTCTAACGATGCGTTGATGTGGATTGCGGACACAAATCTGTTGCGAGAGTAGCAAGGTGATTCGAGATTTCCATTTTAGGCATATCGTCAATGTGGTCGGAATTAGTATTTCGCCTATGGGTTTGTGGAGTAGATACACTAGCAAAAGTGGCAGTCACGAACGGACACGTAGCAAACTCAAATGTACAGTGAGATAACTCGTAAATTGTCGTCACGTGACAAGTCGTGGAGTAAATCCTGGAAACCGGTTGCTTGGTTCCATGGTGTTTTCCTCGAAAGTTTGACTATAAAGATTAGATATTCAGCCAGTTTCAGTGTGTGTTTGTCCTTTCGGAGGACAAGAAACTCTTCCACGATGACTTGCGGGTCTTATGTTGGTGACGACTGATGAACTCTCAAGGGAAAGTATATTTCGTGAGTCGTTAATGGTCATTGGAAGCTAAGAATTACGATGACTTCGACTTGTTTTTCATAGTTGGCGTGGATTCCATGGGATGATATGTATTTACCTACGGGTAGCTGTGTATGTCTTCATTGAAGCTCAAAAAAAATTTCCGAATAGCTCTGTACTTATGATGAGCAGGAATTTGGTGTGGACGTTAGTCGTCTACGAATATGCCAAGTGAGGCAGTATTGCGAGGAAAGTAATGAGATTGTTAATTACTCAGTTTAGCTATTACAAGAGAAGTCTTGTGGGTACAATGTGATGCAATTGATCGGAGCGAAGTGTATCCTGTGAAGGATAAATGAGGAACACTTGGTAAAGAAAAAGGTTTAGCTCCGATGGTGATATATATATATATATATATATATATATGTGACTAGTAATTGTCGAGTTGTACCACAAGAAATCAGAAATAAAAAAAAAGTATTATGGGAACTGGAGTCTGACATAAAGGAATGAGTTATTGACCAGTTGACCAATCATGAAATTTCGAGGACGAAATTTATTTAAGGGGGGTGGAACTGTGAGCCCCGGTAAAATTGTCAAGCTAAGTTGAGATCGTTGATGAATTAATTTACGATCTCTATAATTAATAAAGGTGTTTGAGAATATTTTTCAGAATTTTTCATAAGGTGAAATCCTTGTTTTAAGAGTGTGATAATAAAGTACACGACACGACGAGTTCGTGGTAATTTTCGGAGAATTTTTCGGACACGAGAGCTATTTATAATGAATTTCTGAAGTTGGAAAATTATAGAAATTCATTTTAAGTAAAGAAGAAACCCACGGTGCAATCTGAGGCGTCCAAATTCTCACCGCTTCATCGTAGCCGTTGAAATTCAATTAAGGGAGGCTATAAATAGGGCTGGATCAGATCAAATGTCCCAGAATGATCGAGAGGTCTCTGGGCTCTTCGACCCGGATTCTCGACCCAGTACCTCGCAAAGGAGATCCGACGGAAACTCCTCCTTCCGGCCACCTCACAACGGCCCACCGGTGCCTATCGCTTCCTCTCCTCGTCGCTGACGGCTCTCTGGGGTCAGATTGTCCAGCCGGAAGCTCTGGGAAGAGAATCGAAGCCGGGAGGCTTCGTGTTTTCAAGCTGTTCTTCGACGAATTCTGGCGACTAAACGATCTGCATGAGGTAGGAAAATCCCTCCTTGCGTCGATCTCTACGTTGTGCTATGGTTTGTTTTTGAAATCGATTAAGTTTTGAACGATTTGGTTTTGGGTGTTATCGGGCTCGATGGAGCTACTGACGACGGTGGCTTTTCCGGTTTCCTGGGTTCATCTGCGACGTCCTGGAGCCCGACTTGACACTTGGACGAAGCTTGGGTCACAGAGCAGATCGAACTAATGAAGTTGAATTATGATCCGGTTCTGTCAATTGATTGTCAAAGGTAATCCAAGTTCTTGGAATGGTACTGTCCTTTTCGAGATTCTTGTCAAAAGTTTGGGTGGATTCGGTTAAGAGTTTGATTCTTGTTTTTGGAGGTTGCTGAAGTTAGAACTGGTTATATGGTTGCTGGGAATTGATCTCCCTGGTTATATGTTTGATTCTATCAAATTGTCTTTGTATTGAAAAAGAAAGGAATTATGGGTCAATTGGGTTATGTTTGGAAATTTGGAGGATCATGACAATGTGAAATTCCAGTTGTTCATTTTGATGCTCACTGTAAATCGTGTTGTGAGAAAGCCAAGTTTCATTCTTGGGTAATAATTGTAAAATGTATGGTAGAAGGTTGTTGGGTGCCCTTAGTATTTCACGGGTGCTCCTAATTGAAAAGAACATTGTGTCAATTTGAGAAATGTCATGATATGGAACGATAAATGGTAACTATTCGGTAATTGGGATAATTATCGAATGTGTAGTGATTGGTCAAACCTTGGTCAATATTGGTCAAACAAGGAAAAGTTGATCGGGCAGTTAGTTAATTGTCGAAACTTTATATATTAGTTCGACAGTTTATTGACAAGCATTGTGTCGGAATCTAGGACTCCAGTTACCCGAGGAACGGAAGGTTCGTGACTCTCGGAGTATGTGAAGTAAAGCATCGGAATCCAGGTAGGGGATTTGGGACTCTCCTCGATTAGTGGGTTTATTATATTACGATTTTTATTAAATGATGCATGTTAAGTCTGTGGTTTGGTTATGTTAAAATGCAATGCATACTAACCAAATCGTGAGAGATGTGATGGCTTGAGAGCGAAGGGTGGCTCTGACTTCCTTGGGTTCGATCCCCAAAACCTCCGGAGGGTTAGTTACACCGGTCGGACGGTGCGCGATCGCAATGACGACCCGATCCGTGTGTGTAGCTAGGTAGCGGACGCTCTCGCTACGCTTACCTGGTTATAAATTAATTTGAGGTAAGGTCGTGTAGTGGGTCTATGGGACCGGCCATCAGGTAATACTTGGATTTGGCGCCGTATTTATTTAAGTATCATGCATCGGTTTTCAAGTTGAAAAATATTTTAAAGTTTGTCGTTCATAAAATGACATGGTTTTGAGTATGTTTTTATACTGTGGCCACAAAGCAATATTACATTGTTTTCAAACCTAGTCGAGATGATTTCCCAACGAGCAGCGAGGACGAAAGCTCACCCCTACAACAGTGTGGATGCAGGTACTGTGCACTGGTGACGGGATTGACGGACGGAGTAGGGTGCGCGGAGATAGCTTCAGTGAATAGTAGTAACTGAATTCAGGTTCCGTGTCTAGTCTTGAACTCTATCTCTTGAGAGTCGTTAATTTGGAACTTGTTATTCCTTATTTCGTCTTGTGTCGAAGTGTACCAACTCTTATTTACCTTAGTGGTGATCTAGAAGCGCTTTAGACGAATAAGTTCGATAAGTGATTCTAAAAAGTTTTCACCTCAAAAAGTAATTCGACGTTTCCGCTACGCGATTTACGAAAAACGATTTAACTAAAATGCCTTGCGGGTTTTTAGGATGTAAACTGAACATTCAGTTTATGTCTTAGAGACACGCGGCACTGTGACGTGCTCAAGCTGATGAGGTGCAGTTTGGGGCGTTACAGATCTCATGGAAACGATTGATTATAGAGTTGCAGTCTAGTGTGGAACACCTACCTAGCATGCTCTTCTAGTTGTTTAAAACATCAACTTTTGTTCAAAGCCTTGCATACTTGTGGATTAGAAAACAAGACGATTAGGTAAATTATTTTCTAAACCTAGCTCCAATTACATGCATAAATCCTATGTTGGCCACCATAAAACAAACACATGCAAAAGTTTTCAATCAATCAGAGATAAACAACCAATCCACACCACAGATCAAGAAACTAAATTTAAACAAACATATGTTCTACATAATTGGGGCTTCAAACCTCGCCCCTAACAAAGGTAACTAGCCACACATCGTCTTAAATTTAACAAATAAAACATGAGTATCAGATTACAAGATAATAAAAACCGTAAAAGGGAGAGTATGAGAGCCACGAATTCACTTTTAGGTAGCCTTAGATGCAGGCACTCCTTCAAGATAGGGCACGGCAGGAGCTTGATGGAAGTGGATGGTGAATTGCACGGTTTTCCTTCTTGAAGACTTGGGAATTTTTGAGACTTTATGTGCTAGGGTTTGGGAGCAGAAGATGGCGCTGTAGGATGGTGCTTTTCAACGTGTTTAGAGCCTCTATATATATAGAATACACAGCCCAAGTTTCCTTTTCCAATTCTGCTTTGAAAGCCTCTCCTAGTTGCTTGAGGATTACTCTACTTGGTGCATAATTAAATGATTTTCAAGCCTTAACAATCTTCCCAAAATCTTGAGGGATCATTCTAGGACTCTCCTTCATATTTGCAGCAGCAATAACCTCCCAAAAATGCCCTGGAAATCCGTCCAAAGAAGAATTCTGCAAAACCGTCCTGTTTTGACTAGGATTCAATTTCTGACTCTGAAGATTCCTTCTTGGACAAGGAACGACTTCGTCTTGACAAGTTTCTGGATGGTTCTTGACTCCCACGTGTTCTATGACATCATATCTTCTATATTAATGAACAAAATTCTGGAAAAACTCCAAGAAAATCGCCGGAAAAGATCTCCCAAAAAGCTTCGTGAAAAGCTGACAGTTTCTGCCTTATCAGGAAGCATACTTCGACTTTGACTTCCTACTGCCTCGTTGACACTTCTGACAAGTTCTTTGGCTGTAATTGAAGTATAACATGATTTCTTCAAGGATCGCTGGCCCTTTCTGCAAAGGTACATCTGGAAGGGTGCAAGAATTGCTCCTCAATACGGTTCCCAGAAAGCTGATTCTGAAACTGCAGTTTCTGCTTTGCAGCAACTGTTTTGCACAACGATTTCCGTGGATTTCCCTTGTAATTTCTGGCCAAATGGTTGATCAAACTCAGTCCTCTGCATCAGTACTTCATGATCCATGGCTTCCTTGCTCCCTTTCAGCTCTTATTTCTCTTGAATCACTCCACGAACTACCTAAAAAGAAAAAGAAGTTAAAACTGACTTTTTAAAGGAAATAGCTAAGAAAAGTATAAAGGTTTCAATTATATTTATCGCATTTTATGCTCCTATCAAATTCCCCCATACTTAGCTTTTGCTAGTCCCTTAGCAAAATCAAAACTAAGAAAATAAAACAAGAACTCAAAAGACTCAAAACAAACTATGCCTTCAACATTGTTGTCTCAGAAATCTCTTACTTTCATAGCATCAAGATTAGCACGCAACTAGGAATCAATCATGAGTAATTCGAGAGTTAATTAAAACATCTATTCCACATATAAGCATGTAAGACACGGATGTGACAATGGTGGTGGGTGGAGCTCAGCATGTATCCAATAAGTATGATTCAAACCTCACAGGATTCACCACTCTTTCTTCTCTCCGATCAAGGCTAATGCTTAAAAGCTTTTTCACTCAAATATATGTGAGAGATGATAATATTTTTGACAAACAAAAAGCTCACATATAAAGAAAGAAAGGCTATGTCGAAATATATGCATTTTTTTTTCTACGATCTCATGAAAGATACCAACTACATGCCGGACGGACCGACCATATGCTCAACTCTTGTAACCAATCTCCACAGATCAAAGGCTGCCCATCTTATGGATCAAAGAGGTCTTACTTCAAGGTTGTAATGGGGCCAAGGTTTAGGGGTTTAAAGAAACGAAGGGGTAAGGAAAAATCACAAAGTGTTCTAAAAACCTAGTGGAGCTTTCATTGAAGCATTGAGACGTCTTCCTTTAGTCACCAAGGCATCTTGCAACATTGAACTTCATGTGTGTCTTTATTAAGGGCCGGATGTCATTGTGTTGGACCCTTGCTTCATTCTAACATTCCTTTGAACACTTGTGAAATAGGACAAAAACCAAATTCATCGTACTTAGGCCTTCACTTCAAAACAAACTCCTTATCCACAATGGGGGGACTAAAATCCATAAATACTTGCACTTTTTTTTTTTTTCATTGCCGTATACAGTTTTTTTTTTTTTTTTTTTTCGGCATACATATATTTTTCTTCTTCTCATGGACAAGTCTTTCCCCCACACTTATTCTTTCTCATCATCTCTTTTGTAGTGCCTTCAAAATCTTATCTGTCTCGTGAATTAGCTCCACTAAATCCTTAGAACAAGGGTAGGGATATAACTATACTAAGGTTTAAAGGTTAGGATTTTGAGGGTGATGAAAGAAAAAGGTTTAAATGTAGGCTCAAAGGGGTTAACTAGAGGAGTCCCACGACGGGCACAAATATGGACACAGGCTATTTTTGGCTTTGGTGGAAGTTCCTAGGTGCCTTTATCCTTTCCAGAATCAGGGACATGTATCGATAAAAGTTTCGACCAGTACAAGAGCAAGTTCTAGTAATCTCTAGAGTCCGTCAAACTTAATCTGTGGTAAGCAGTCAATCAAAGAGAAAGATAATGAGATCACTAAGCATTGCCAAGAAAGTAAGAATATATTTTTCAATAAACACTCACAAAGAATGGCAAATAGGCTCAAATTCTCACAAGGGGTATTATGAATCAAAACTCATCATCAACATGCTCATAATTCTGTACCAAGGTCAACAAAAACCACATCTACTATACAATCATATGCTTTATATATGTCATAATTAACCAAAGAATTATTTCAACATCATCTCAATATTGTGGTCCTCTTTTATCCATAATTTCAGAGATTAAGTTCATCCTAGACAGTTGAAAGCAACCTAAGACTCGAAAAACAAAACAAAAACTGAAAACAAGAACTAAAACTCCAAAAGAAAGAAAAATAACTAACGAAATTTATTTTTTTATTTATTTATTCTTTTGGATTTTTGAAATTTTTCAATTTTTTTGGTTTTTTAATAAGACTCAAAATTGAATTCCCTTCCCCCACACTTGAATCATACATTGCCCTCAATGTATGGCAAATTTAATCAAACAATGCACAAGATAAGCGTAAAGAGAGGAAATCAAAAGATTAAAAGGAAGAAAAGTGAAAAAGTGTATAGAAAATCCCCCCTTGTAGACCTCCCACGCTCACGACCTTTGGAGATGACAACAAAGATCCCAACCGCAAGACCATAAGGCCTTGACTTCCTAACATAAGCTCCATGCGAAGTCTTGTTGCATCGTCGGAAACCTTAAGTTTGTGTCGGCAGCCCATGTTCCAGGTCCCATAATGTTTCTATGCAGCTTCAGATGACGATTATACCACTGGGAGGTGAAAGTGGACATTGCGAGCTCTCTGTGCATATGTGGAACGCCATCGAACTCCAAGCGGTTTGAAAGTTATAGCCCTATAAAGTTAGAGAAAAAGCAGAAAAACGAACAGAAAATCTGGCAAAGTGACCTTTACCCACTCAACCTTTATTCCGGGAGCATCACTGGTTCAATGGACGAGATTTTTGGTCTGAAGGTAGTATACATATAGAGCTTTGAGTCCATGTAAAGAACTCCTCATTTGAACCACGGAAATACGCCCAGTTTTTCTTTTTCTGTGACACAACTGCACAGTTTTCTGTTTTCCTGAGCTGACCTCACTGCATTCAAACTGGAACTGGTAAAGCATATGAACTCCGAATCCAGTTCTGTAAAAACCAACATAAACTAGACTCAGATATATTTCGATTCATATATGGCAAGTCTTCTGGTTCCTTCTGAGCTAAAAACGGCAGTTGTCTAAAGTAGACGGACTGTATGGTCAGTACTCTGTTTTTACAGAAGGAACGCTTTTCACACTTCTCTACAACCTTATGACCTGCACACAAACAAAAAGCATAAAAAGGAACTAAATAGAAACAAAGAAAGCAAAGAAAACATCCTTTGGGTTGCCTCCCAAGAAGCGCTTGGTTTAAAGTCTTCAGCCTGACATAGCAGCTCTTCATCAAGAGTAATCAAGAGGTTTAGGCCGCGGTTCAATCAAATGCTTAAGCTTCTTCAAAGATGTTTCATGGGCCCTTTCTAGCAACTTAGGTAACTTGGGAGCAATGGAAAGATAGGATTTGATGCTTCTCTTTTTCTTTCTCTTCTTCCATTGTCTCCTTCTTCTCTTAAGTTCAACAATCACTGCTACAATGATCTCCTTATGTGATTTGAGATGTTCACTTATGACCATCTCCACATGATCAACAAACTCAACCACTGGTTGGATGTGGAGAACACGTGTAGAGGTTGAATGAGGCATTGTAGGATCAGATGGTCTTCCATGTGCTAGCAATAAAGGTCCAAATGTAGGAGCTTTGATGGACTCCTGTTTTAAGCAATCCTCCCTTGTGGCCTCATATCCTTTTGGATCTTCATTAGGTAACATGATTGTTTCAGGCACTTGGGGCACATTTGCATGAAGCTCATCCTTACTTTCTTCATGATAAGATTCCTCATCATCAAAGGGATCTTCCATTTCCCACTTTTCAAGCTCGGTCATGTAGTGATCCTCAAAAATCTCAACGTTGAGTGGCTCTTTATAAGACTCCTCCAAATCCATTACTTCATCCTCATCAAATGTTGAATCATGGACTGCATCATGAGGTTGACCCAAAACTGGAGTTTTCGGGAGCTCCCCTAAAGTTGCCACCGGTTTAGAAAGGTGCTCCTGAGATATAAAGGTCTCCCAACGCCTTTGAGTTTCTGCCCAAGCATCATCACCCTCACGAGCTTGCAGTATAGAAGCATTCAAAACTTGTTGTCCCTGAATCACAGCTTGAGTAGCAGCATTTAGTTCCTTAATAATCTCATCATAATTATTAGACATACCTGAGTTTTGAGGAGGTGGGGCTTGTGGCCAATAGTCATGGTATGAATATGGAGAATCTTCGAACTCATTGAAAGATCCTTGTTGCACGTTTGGATCGTCATTCCACGAAGAGTAAGGAGGATTATCCCATGCCTGATTGAATCGAGGTGAATAATAATTATTCCAATGCCCTTGGTTGTCATGAAATCCTCCAAGCATGGTATTTTGATCATAGTATCCTTGATATTGGAAGCTTGGACATGTCTCCATTGAATGACCAACCATGGAGCATATGGAACACACCTCGTGAGATTGATGCCACATTAAAAAACAAAATAGAAATTGAAGTTAGTAATATATACAAAAAGAATGTATAAATCCTAAAAATCAAAATATAAACAAAAATAAAAACAAACAATGTAAAAAATAAGTATTTTTCAATCCCCGGCAACTGCGCCAAAAATTGATACGCCCAAAATAGACGCTCAACTTAACCCTGCAAGATGTAGTCGTTAGTAATATAGAGTAAGCAGGGATCGTTCAAGCCGGGGATTGAGGGTAACTTTATAATTCACACAAAATAAAACAAAACTAAACTAACTAAAGCACAAAACAAATAACAAAACTAAGAAAAAGAAAAACGTCAAAGAGGGAAAAAGATGGCAAGACAAGATGGGCATAGAAGGGTGCGTTGCAATCCTAAGTTGAAACAGATTTGGGGTTTTTATATTCCTACGAAAACAAAAGGAAAATAAGAAAGCAATTTCAATTTTAAGTTGAAAAACAATATGGAGAAGACGTTAGAGACTCGGAAATCCACCACCAATTACTTTCGAACAATGTTAAGTTAACCTAGTTTCAATTACTAAGGTGTGAACAGAAATCAACCAAGAAACAAGTCGGAGCAGATCATGTCCCTTATTAATGTTTCCCTAATTACTTAGTCTACGTGAACGCACAATAGCTAAGCCTATCAAACATGCAATCAAGTTATAGAACGCTATCCTATCAACAACACATATAATGTCAACATATTTGAAGCATTAAGATCTCATGGAAACGATTGATTATAGAGTTGCAGTCTAGTGTGGAACACCTACCTAGCATGCTCTTCTAGTTGTTTAAAACATCAACTTTTGTTCAAAGCCTTGCATACTTGTGGATTAGAAAACAAGACGATTAGGTGAATTATTTTCTAAACCTAGCTCCAATTACATGCATAAATCCTATGTTGGCCACCATAAAACAAACACATGCAAAAGTTTTCAATCAATCAGAGATAAACAACCAATCCACACCACAGATCAAGAAACTAAATTTAAACAAACATATGTTCTACATAATTGGGGCTTCAAACCTCGCCCCTAACAAAGGTAACTAGCCACACATCGTCTTAAATTTAACAAATAAAAACATGAGTATCAGATTACAAGATAATAAAAACCGTAAAAGGGAGAGTATGAGAGCCACGAATTCACTTTTAGGCAGCCTTAGATGCAGGCACTCCTTCAAGATAGGGCACGGCAGGAGCTTGATGGAAGTGGATGGTGAATTGCACGGTTTTCCTTCTTGAAGACTTGGGAATTTTTGAGACTTTATGTGCTAGGGTTTGGGAGCAGAAGATGGCGCTGTAGGATGGTGCTTTTCAACGTGTTTAGAGCCTCTATATATATAGAATACACAGCCCAAGTTTCCTTTTCCAATTCTGCTTTGAAAGCCTCTCCTAGTTGCTTGAGGATTACTCTACTTGGTGCATAATTAAATGATTTTCAAGCCTTAACAATCTTCCCAAAATCTTGAGGGATCATTCTAGGACTCTCCTTCATATTTGCAGCAGCAATAACCTCCCAAAAATGCCCTGGAAATCCGTCCAAAGAAGAATTCTGCAAAACCGTCCTGTTTTGACTAGGATTCAATTTCTGACTCTGAAGATTCCTTCTTGGACAAGGAACGACTTCGTCTTGACAAGTTTCTGGATGGTTCTTGACTCCCACGTGTTCTATGACATCATATCTTCTATATTAATGAACAAAATTCTGGAAAAACTCCAAGAAAATCGCCGGAAAAGATCTCCCAAAAAGCTTCGTGAAAAGCTGACAGTTTCTGCCTTATCAGGAAGCATACTTCGACTTTGACTTCCTACTGCCTCGTTGACACTTCTGACAAGTTCTTTGGCTGTAATTGAAGTATAACATGATTTCTTCAAGGATCGCTGGCCCTTTCTGCAAAGGTACATCTGGAAGGGTGCAAGAATTGCTCCTCAATACGGTTCCCAGAAAGCTGATTCTGAAACTGCAGTTTCTGCTTTGCAGCAACTGTTTTGCATAGGCCTGGGACAGTGAACCGGAAAACCGGCAGATCCGCACCGAACCGCACCGAAAAACCCGGTTCGGTTCGGTTTTACAACATATGCGTTTACATGTTTTTCAGTTCGGTTCTTGGTGATCCCTTCTCGGTTCGGTTCCGGTGCTTCTATTTAAAACTCACTTGGAACCGAAATACAGATGTCATAGTACAAGTGGATAATAGGGCCGAGCTTATTCCAGTAACATACACCTCTTCTCATGTGATCAGAACCAACTTAAGGATATGCGATCAGTAATTCTCCATCTCATATCCATATCCTTTCGATCGAAACCTAACATCTCAGTCTCTCTCTCTCTCAAACCTGCTGCTTCAAACATGAAGCCCCAATTTCATCTCAGTCGAAACATGAAGCCCCAATTTCATTGATCAAAAGTTCAAAACCTAACATCTCAGTCGAAAATCGAAGGTAAAAGCCTAACATCTCAGTCGAAAGTCGAAACCCAACATCTCAATCGAAACATGAAGCCCCAATTTCATTGATCAAAACCCAGATGAGGGTCTCGCTTCTCTCAAAGTCTTGAACCCAGAAACTGGTAAGCTCGTTGTACACTCCATCTCTCATGGATCTGCAATCGATCTGCAATTTCACTTTTTCAATTATCACAGGATGATTATCATTAATTCCTCTTTAATTATCACAGGATCTGTAATCGATCTGTGCTGTTCCAGTGATTTCTTCCCATTTCCGACTGACAAATCTCCAGCGTCCAGCGACACAGCCCTTGATTTATTCCCGTGAGCTCCTCTTAACTGAAATTGCGGTATGGTTTAATTTGTATGGAGGCTTTGAGCTTATTTGTGGTATGGTTTAATTTGTATGGAGGCTTTGAGCTTATTTGTGGTTTGGTTTAATTTGTATGCAGACCGACATGGATTCAATAATGGTCCCTGTAAATGGAAGTGGAAGTGGAACTGGAAGTGAAGAATCAGGCGGGTCTCAGAAGAATGCGAAGGAAGTGCCTATTCCTAAATCGAAGAAGACAAAGTCTGCTGCAATGAAGAGGAAGAGGAAAAGTAGAGCTATTGTGACAAGAGAGAGGTCCCAGGTCTGGCAGCATTTCACCAAGGAAGATCATCCTATCATCGAGACTATTGATGGAAAGGAAACTGTTGTCGGGAATACGAAGAGGGCACAGTGTAAGTATTGCCCTACTCATCTTGCTTGTCATTCTACTAACAATGGTACTAGCAGCCTTAGAAAACACATTGAGCAAGTTTGCACTGGATACCCAGGTAGAACAGATTTAAGTAAGGGTCAGACTCATCTGAACTTCGATGGGTCTGATGATGTTGTTTTAAAATGGAGTCAAGATAACTGTGTCATAGCTGCAACTGAAATGATTGTAATTGATGAACTCCCATTTAGTGCCATTGAAAGACTGGGATTTAGAAGGTTCTGTAAGGTAGCAGTGCCTAACTTCACCATTCCCTGTAGGAAAACCATAGTGAAAACCTTTTTGGGGATGTATGATGCAAAGAAGGCAGAGCTGAAGAATGAGCTAAACAACCATTGTGTGTGTTTGACGACCGATACTTGGACATCGGTTCAAAACATAAACTACATGGTTATTACAGCTCATTTCATAGATAATGGATGGAGAATGCACAAGAGGGTGCTTAACTTCTGTCTAATTCCAAACCATCAGGGAAATACCATAGGTAAGATTCTTGAGTGTTCTTTGTTGCAGTGGGGAATCAAGAGGGTTTTAACCATTAGCGTAGATAATGCCTCAGCCAACAAGGTGGCGATTGATTACATTAGGAAGAAATTGTGCAATCTTGATCAGCAACAAGTATTGGGAGGGCAGTTTCTACATGTGAGGTGCTTGGCTCACATTGTGAACCTGATCGTTAAGTCGGGTTTGCATATTTTGGACAAGTCTATTGCTAGCATTAGGAACGCAGTTCGCTATGTTAGAAGCTCACCATCTAGGCTTGATGCTTTTAAGGTTTGTGTCGAGAATGAAAATTTGGACAGCAATAAAGTTTGTGTTTTAGATGTTCCAACAAGGTGGAATTCCACCTACATCATGTTGGATACTGCATTGCAGCTGAAACGGGGGTTTGATAGGATGGCTGAGGAGGAGGATTCGAAGTGGAGATGTTACTTCGATGAGAATGAGGAAGAATATGAGGAGGATGAAGAGATTTTTGTTGAAGCAAGGCAGCGAAACTCAACGAAAAGGATAGGGCCACCTAATGAAGCAGATTGGGACAAGGCTGGTGTTTTTGTGAGGTTTTTGAAGGTTTTCTTCGATGTAACAGTGAGGGTGAGTGCAACAAACCACCCTACTGCACCCAAAGCCTTCCATCACATGGTCACAATTGAATCTGAAATTGAGGACTTGTGTATGCAGCCATATTCATCAGATGGAAGTGAGTCTGAAAAGGTTCTGTTTCAGATGGCAATGAAAATGAGGAGCAAGTACAAGAAGTACTTTGGATCCTTAGATGACTGTAACCAGCTGCTGCTGGTTGCTCTAGTCTTGGATCCAAGGTATAAGCTATTAAACTTCCAAAGAGTTTGCCAAAAATGTTGTTGTTCGATGATGAAACAGTGAAGAAAAAATCCGGAGAAGTGAAGGACTTGGTGACCAGATTAACAGATTTGTATGCTTCTACATTTGGTACTCAAAGTAGCCAAAAAGGCAGCAGAGTGGCGGAATAAGTTACTGGCAGCAGCAGCAGCAGTAGTAGCAGCTATCGTTCCAAAAATGTTAGTGGGAAGATGGCTGAACTTCTTGAGGATTGGGATAGGGAGTTAGAAGAAGGTGATGCAATTGTTGTAGGCCATGAAGTAGATAGATATCTACTTGACCCCATTGAAAAGCCTCCTAAAGGGACTGATTTCGAGATATTGACTTGGTGGAAACTTAATGGAAGCAAGTATCCCAATCTGCAATTAGTTGCTAAGGATGTTTTAGCAATTCAAGTCTCCACCGTGGCATCCGAATCATGCTTCAGCACTGGCAAGAGAGTGATTGATCCACATCGGAGTTCATTAACTCCTAGATCTGTGGAGGCCTTAATTTGCCTCCAAAATTGGCTAAAGTCTGATAGCATTCAAGGCCTTGAATACACTCCTACCCCTGAGGAAATGGTGTGGCTTGAATCTATTGAGAAAGGTAAAATATATATATATATATATATAAATGTTAAACTATGATGTTTACTGCCTCTTTTATGCTTACTGAATACTAAGTTACTGCCTCTTTTGTGTATAAATGCAGAACAAGAGAAAGAAGAAAGAGAAAAAAGAGAGAAACGTGATGCAGAGAAGGCAGCGAAGGCAGCAAAGGCCCCAAAGCCCCCAAAGGTCCCAAAGGCACCAAGACTGCACAAGAACTCTGATGCAGCAAAAGCAGCCAAAAAGTAAACTTCAAAGAATGTAAGTGTATATTCATGTTGTGCAATTATGAGTTTGTGCTAGTTGCTATATCATTTAAAGGTGTCTTGCAATTATGAGTTTGTGCTATATATGCCGAAGAATGCATATTTCATTTGCTATGAAGCTATGAATGATTGACTGTAGATTTCTGTGAAATGTGTGTGTCTATGAAACTATGAATGATTGGATGTAGATTTCTGTGAAATACTGAGTTACTGCCAAAAGTATGAATGCAGGTTTAAGGTTTCTGTTTTGTGCATGAATACAGGTTTCTTTTTTGAAAAGAAAGTATGAATGATTGAATGAATGTTTCCGTTTTCTGTATGAATGCATGGTTTCTATTTTGCAAAAAAAAATAGTATGAATGCAGGTTTCTGTTTTGTGCAAGAATCCAGGTTTCTGTTTTGAAAAAAAAAGTATGAATGATTGAATGCAGGTTTGTGTTTTGTGTATGAATGGATGGTTTCTATTTTGAAAAAAGAAAAGGATGAATGCAGGTTCAGACGTTCAGTTACTACTTACTAGTGTGTTGTGAAAGAATTGAAAAGTGTGTTCATATTGAATGTAGGAAACTTAGGTTGTTTGCTAGGAGGGTTATTCATAATGAATATTGAATGCAAGAAACGATGGTTATTCATAATGATTTTGCATTATTGCTTGCGTCTTGATTAATATTGAGCGTCTTGATTTCAGGCTTGTGGAAATATTGAAGTTGGAGATCTGCTTGTTGTCTTGGAGATCTGCCTGCTACCTTGCTGCATTCCAACTTCAAGATTCAAATCATGAATTTAACTTATTCGCTTAATGTCTTTTCTATTTTTCATCTAGGCTTGCAAACCTTCAGTACTTTCACTACTTTGGATGTTTGGATAATTGGATTTGTTGGTTAATTGTAACTTTGCAATTTGTTAAGTTTGAACTTTGATGTTTGAAATGGCTGTAACTTAAGGTTCACTTGCAAAAGTGAACAAATTTATATTTCTAATGTCTTTGCACTATGAAAGTTTTTATGCAGTCACTTATTTGTGTCATGTAGAAACGGTTCCAGGCAGGAAGAACAAGTTCTTAAGGAACCGAAAATAGGCAAGAACCGAACCGTTTAGAGTCGGTTCGGTTCGAAAACGGTTCCAGAAATTTGTTACCAAAACCGAACCGATTATGAGAGTTATGTTTCCTTCTCGGTTCCACACTTTTTGCTCACGGACCGACCCGATCCCAGGCCTAGTTTTGCACAACGATTTCCGTGGATTTCCCTTGTAATTTCTGGCTAAATGGTTGATCAAACTCAGTCCTCTGCATCAGTACTTCATGATCCATGGCTTCCTTGCTCCCTTTCAGCTCTTATTTCTCTTGAATCACTCCACGAACTACCTAAAAAGAAAAAGAAGTTAAAACTGACTTTTTAAAGGAAATAGCTAAGAAAAGTATAAAGGTTTCAATTATATTTATCGCATTTTATGCTCCTATCATACAACCCTACGATTATGTGCATAAGTATGCTCAAAAGGTAAGGACGTATGATATGATTTTATTGCTCATAGACGGATTTCAATGACCATTGTAAATTCAATGCGATCAAAATATTTTCTTTATATGATTACACGAGGGCCTGAAGTTCCTCAAAGATTGTGTAGTGGCAAAATTGCGATATGAAGTCTCATAAATTTATACAATTACGAGGGCCAGAAGATCCTTAGAGTTATATAATTGGGTATATGAACTCACATATTTATAATCCCCAATAATTATAAGAGGGTTGGAAGTTCCTCAAATTATTTTAGTATTGGGGTTCCCTCCTCCATACGACAATGTGAATTTGAAGTTCAATTTTGAACACTTGGTTAAAGCTAGAAGCTATGTACGTTCTCCACAAGATAAAATTATGTACTTGTGTGATTAGAGGAGAGAAAAAAGATGATCATTTTGTGAAGTTAAGCAGACTAGAAGTTCTATGTAATTTCTTCATTAATCACTACTAAAAAAAACTTCAATTGCGACGGCAGTTTGCGACGGCAAATAAGCATTTTGCCGTAGCAAATACTTTTCGCGACGGCAAATTGAGCATTTGCGACGGAAATGTTAGCGTTGCAATAGGTGGCGTCACAAGATCCATTTGCGACGGTAAATTTCCGTTGCAAAAAGTATTTGCGACGGAAAACTGTTGCCGTCGCTTCAGTTATTATTTTGCGACGGCGATTTGCTACACAAGCTTCCGTCGCAAAGTCCTCATCAGGGTAGTCCATGTGGAGGTATTTGTGACGGCTATGATGCCGTCGCAATGTATACATTTTCAAAATAACCGCCAAAACCTTACCGCCAAATTTGTTGCTACGGTTAGTTTGCCGTCGCAAATACATTTATATTTTTTTATTAATTTTTTTTAATAAATAGATAAAATTATATATTTTCATACCAATTGCGACGTTGAAATCGCCATCGCAAATGCCAATTTTATTTATTTATTATTATTTAGCCCATTTCCACAAAATTAAACAAATGAATAATAATAATAATAATAATAGTTAAGATATTAAATATTTGGATCTATTAAATCAAATAAGAAATTAACATTAATTCATGAATAATATACTTAAACATATCCTTTGACTCGTTGTACCATATTCAAATACAAACACTAAAGTGAAAATAATGTCATTTGTAAGTATTGAACATTATAATAAGCACTCTTAAAATAAAACAACAATTACAAGTGCATCATTTTACTTTGTCATTTTGTGAGCTTTGCACTTGCTTTCATTTGCTTTGCTCTTTTTGCCATGAGAACCTGTAATATCAACATATAAAAACCAATGTTAGCTTAATGTCCAATAGGCAAGATAGACAACAAATTGCACACTCTTTCATGATGGTTTCTGTACAAACAAAACCAATTAAAAACATTAAGACATTAATGAACCTCAATCAATAGTAACAAATAGTCAAAACAACCAACCCTCATATATTCAAAGATCATCTCAATTCAATATCATCTTTAGCAAGTAGTATAACACAACTAGGGGCTGTTAACAATAATCTATCATAACCAAAACAATGAAAAGCCTTTCATGAAAGGAAAAGAAAAGCAACACCTATTAATATGGCTTCAACGAAAATAGTCACATGAAACTAATCAAATCCACAAACCAGATAATGAAGCATAATCCAAAAAGTCCATCTAAATTTTAAAAACCAAACCACAAAACAGTTTCAAAAACACAGCTTAGAACATATCTTCCTACATCATTCACATATGGCTTTATAACTTTCATAGCCTCATCTGAAAATACTTTTTCTTTACTCAAACTGTAAATTTCAAAAAGGCAAAATCAAGCTGACCCAGTAGTAAATCAACTTGAACGAACTAACAATCTTAAAAAAAAAAAAATCACAGATCTAATCATACTCAACAACCATACAGCAAAAACAAGTTCATCAATATCCTTCGGTGAAAACCACAACAAGCTACAGAGCTCAAAGTTACAAACAAATACATAATCAAACATTTGCAACACAAACATAACCAATTTCCAGGTGAAAGGACACAAAAAATCATAAGTATAGACCTCAATAACTAGCCTGAAACAACAACCATTTGCAAGCAAGCGAATTATAACTCATGTTTATGATAATGTCAAGCATCAACTAGAAATACAATATGTAAGAGCAATATAAAAAATTAATATAAGAAGATTGTTGCAATTGCCTAAATTTATAAGAGAATTACCCTTTCAGATCCATTTTGTGAAGGGGATGTTACTAGAGAATTCTGCTCCAACAATGGCTGGTCACTATTTGCATTCGGAGTTATTGCATCTCCTATAGACTCCCTCAAAATTTCATGCCCGCTAGTTGCATCAGCAACCTAAGAAATATATAATACATATATATACACATTATTAATTTAAGTTAGTGCAAGTAGTAATACAATTGACAAAAGTCTAATTTATAAACCATATATCTGCATATTAAGTTTGTACTCAACCTGTCTAGGAGTCTCTGTGCTACTGTCCTTATTCTGCAGAAAATCAATTCAAGCATGTAGTTGCTGAAGCTGCAGTTGAAACTCTTGACGCACTTGTTCAGTGATTTTTTGTACGAGATCATCTGTGCTTTGAGATATATTTGATTCCTTTGGATATACTAGATTACGAGGCACACCAGCTCCAAAAGTACGACAATACCCATGACCATCATCTCCCATCAAATAGTGGAAAATTCGATCTTTAACACTAGTCAAGTTCTGATCCTCCTCCGACTCCTTTCTAAGTTTCTCCTCATATGATTTCTGCATTACGCACATTTAAATAACAGTAACTGAACAAACTAACTAAAATTAATAATAATCACAAATGAATTTGATATACACATATATAGGTGTGTGTGTGTAAGCATCAAAAACTGTGGTTTACAATGAACTCTTGCACAAGGTGATCATTTAAGTCACGTGTTCTCTTCCAGACACTAAACTTATCAACTGGTTCTCCAGCTTTTTCCATCTGTTGAATAAAATTTTGGTCATGTTTCAATTATAGAAAGCAATTTATGGGATTAAAGAAACAATGATCCAAACATCTGAAATTAGTACCTCATATCGCACTTGGGCAAAATGCTTTCTACCTGTCTTGTGACATGGGCCACGCAGCTCTCGGTTTATTGAATTTCTTTCTGCTATCACCTGCAACATTTTCAAATTCAAGGTGTTAAAATAACTTGTGAAGCTCCCCATACATATGTACTTAGTTGTGTATTTTACCTTTGCATCCTCACTACTCCAATATGCAACAAGCTCAGACCATTGCTCTGCAACAATATGCGGAGGATTTTTAGAACTAAGTTCAGGATCGTCCTTATTGGGCACATAGTGAAACGATTTTGTTTTGCTCTTATGGTCCTTCCAAAGCAAATTACAATTTTCCAAGCAAACTGATTTATAGCCTTCAGGGACTTCCACCAAGTTTTTCTACAATTAAGATAACATTAGTGCCATACAAGAAATTCACACATGTAACAAATAGTAGTATTGATTTTCATGTACCTTAACCTCTTCCCAAATTTCTTCCTTCACATCATTACCGACTTTCTTCCAATCAAGAATATTTAGTGGAACTCTATGGCCATTTCGTACTATCTGACCCAATTGTGACTTAAGCTGACCTGCCCTTTCTCCCACCGGCTGGAAATTGATTCCATTAAATTGAACATGTACTTTGACACCTGTATTCCACTCTGGAATGCCTTTGCTCTGTCCTCGTGTGACTTTACTTGTTGGCGTATTGATTTGCTCTTCCACTATTCAGATATGACATTAACATATATAATATTATGAGGAGGCAGGACAATAATTTTTTCCTTAATTTAATAAGTATAAATGGGTATACCTGCTGGTGCTGGAGGAGGTAGCTGTGCTGATTCGTTTGCGCTGCGACCTGTGCTTCCAGAACGTGATGAAGTTTCTTCCAAGAGTTAAGACATGGTACGAGGTCGGCCTCCTTGTCTTGTTCTCTTCATCTTAATGACCTGTACTTAGACATGAAACAAACCATAAACATAAATATGAACATAAAGTAGCACCTATCATTCTGATAATGCACAAAAAATGCATAAACAGACCCTGTTAATATTAATTAGTGGATATTATATTACAGCAATAGTGACATTATTTTCCATTCAAATACACAAAAGAAAAGAAAACATAAATGATCTCATTCGATCATTCTGAATCATTCAAAGCTGCTAATTTTCATCAACTTCCAGCAACATATATGGGTCAGCTTCAGGGCAACCATCAGCATCAGATAACTCTATTGCAGGGGATATGACAACAGTTAACCAATCTTTCTCCAATGGATCAGGAACATAATAAACTTGATGTGCTTGGGATGCCAAAATGAAAGGTTCATTACCCACTCGATCATGTTTGTACAACAAATGCTTAAAGTTGACCAAAGTGTACTCAAAACAGTCATGTTTTGTCCCTAATGCAGTGTCAATCCAATCACACTTAAACAAGTCAAATTTTAAATCTTCTAAGTAACTGATTTTGACAATATCAATCAATTGTCCATAGTAAGCCAAATGATCAACACGAGGATGCTTGTCATTCCGACTAGCAACACTCATGGTACCTGCCTTCAAAGTTACACCACTATTCTGTGTTTCCTTTTGATCATCAAGTTTTTTAACACGAAAGTTGTATCCATTCACTTTATATGAATTAAACTTCACTGCTTGATCACTAGGTCCTTTTGCTAATACACTGATTTCTAAAGGCACAGCTGCAGTACTTGTGTTTTCCAAGTTTTTGACCTGTTCACCACCAAAACTAATTAATAAGTGAAAATACTAATGCAAGTCTGAACTCATAAGTATTTAAGAACACTTTCAACATACATGATCGAAAAGCCATGTATGGAAGCTGTCAAAATGGATACGTTGAATTTGATGATCATCAGCACGAGGGTTCTGGCTTCTAAGGACAGCAATATGTTTTCTATTTAAGTCAGAAACTAGCAAGTTAGAATCAGATGTAAGGATAAGGAAACAATGTTTGTAAGCAAAGGGATATAATGTAATTATAATTTGTTGACAAGTTAGTGAGACCACATACCTTAAGTAAGGTGTGACAACATCCGTATGGAACAAGATCCATCTATGAGCCTGTACCCATTCAATGTTGGTAAGCTTGAATTTAATCCCATGTTTCTCCCCATCACCATCCTTGTTCCTCTTTGGTCGATTTGACTTGGTTTCCACATCATTTAGATAAAGAGAATAGCAATGCATACACTCTGCCATCAAGTAACCTTCGGCAATTGAAGCTTCTGGATGAGCTCGGTTACGCACATATTCTTTCAAGGTAAAGAGATACCTTTCAATTGGGTACATCCATCGAAACTGAACAGCACCACCAATAAGTGCTTCCTCCGCCAAATGGATAGGTAAATGCTCCATTACATCAAAGAACGAGGGTGGAAATATTTTTTCCAGCTTACAAATTGTTAACACAATTCCCTCTTGTGCTTTTTCCAAGTCTGCTGAACAGTTTGTTTTTTAGCACAATTGCTTAAAAAAATTGCCCAAATCAATCAATACTTCAACCACATTTTTGGGCAAGGATTTTCTTATAGCTAATGGGATCAACTCTTGAACAAGAATGTGACAATCATGGCTCTTTAAACCTCCCATGGTCCTATCTTGCAAACGCACACGTCGCGAAATGTTAGAGGCATGCCCATCTGGTGCTCTATATTCATGAATTACATTTAGAAATAAGTCTTTGCCATTGTTTTTCATCTCAAACTCTGCATCAGGTGCCTTGGGTTTACCAGATTCATCAATCTTCAAATGCAAATGATTTTTAATGTTCATTTCTTGCAGATCCCGTCTAGAATTCAAGTTGTCCTTACTTTTTGCATCTCCTAATATGGTCCACAATACATTGTCACAAACATTCTTCTCTATATGCATCACATCAAGATTGTGACGTATCAAATTGTGCTTCCAATAAGGCAACTCAAAGAAGATACTTTTTTTCTTCCAATTATGTGGTTTTCGTTTTTTTTTTCCATGAGCATCTACTTCTACAGCTGCTAGTTTTCTTTTCCTTGTTAGGAGATCCTCCCTTTTGTATTCAGTGACAATACCTTCAGATTCTATTTGTCTCAACAAATCAACTCCAGACAATGGGTTAGGCTTTGCTCTAAATTCAAGTTTAGCATTAAAATTCTTTCCATCCTTTCGGAACCTATGGCCATTGGGCAGCCACCGACGATGACCCCCATAAGAATGCTTCTTACCATTACTCAACCAACAAGAGTCAATTTCTGAGTTGCAACATGGACAAGCATACTGACCTTTTGTACTCCACCCGGACAGATTTGCATAGGCCGGGAAATCATTAATAGTCCACAATAAGGAAGCATGCAATGTAAACATTTCATTGCTTGATGCATCCCATGTTTCTACACCTCTCTCCCATAATTCTAGCAACTCTTCTATCAATGGTTGCAAGTAAACATCAATCTTGTCACCTGGTCCTTTAGGACCATCAATAAGCAGTGACAAAAATAGAAATGGCTGCTTCATGCACAATGAAGGAGGTAAGTTATAGGGAAACACAATCACCGGCCAAGTGCTATGAACTATATTCATTGTCCTAAATGGGTTGAACCCATCAGATGCTAACCCAAGCCTCACATTTCGAATCTCATTAGAAAAGTCAGAATTCTTAGTATCAAAGTCTTTCCAAGCCATAGAGTCGGCAGGATGCCTAAAAACACCATCATTTTCTCTCTCTTCTGCATGCCATCTCATCAGTTTTGCTGTTTTTGATGACATAAACAGCCTTTTCAACCGTGGCTTCAGAGGAAAGTATCTAACTTGTTTTACTGCTTTTTTTTTAGATTTGCTAGTTCCAACATCAGCTGTAGAGTCTTTTTTGTCTTCCCATCTAGACTTCTTGCATACTTTACATTCATCAAGGTTTATGTCATCATTTCGGAACAACATGCAGTTGTTCCTACATGCATCCCAAGTTTGATAGGTGAAACCTAAATCTTTTGTTATCTTTCTAGCCTCATAGTAGGACTTGGGAAGTAACACACCCTCTGGGAAAGCACTAGCCAAGTTCTTGAGTAACCCGGTGAATGATTTATCTGACCATCCATGTAACACTTTATTATGCATCATTCGAACAATGAATGATAACGCAGTAAAGCGTTTACAGCCCGGATATAGTGGAAGTTGTGCACCTTCCAACAGCTTTAAAAAATGAGAAGTAGTTTGATTTGGGCCAACTTGGGGAGCATCTGATGGAGGATCATCAGTTTCACCCATATTTGGAATGCCCATAGCTTCATGCAGCATTTCAAACATATCATCTTGGACATTTAAATCAACTTCGGTTTCTATTTCAGAGTTGGCATGGTTAGTAGCAATTGGAGATTCTCCATGGTAAATCCAATTCATATACTTTCTCAAGAACCCATTATCTTTGAGATGTTTTCGCACAGTTTCTTTGGGCAAATAGATGGGCCGATTGGAACATTTTCTACATGGACAGCTTATTAGTTCACTTTCATTCTTATTGGTGTATGCAAACTTCAGAAAGTCTTCATAACCATCAATAACCCTCTTTGACCATCTGTTGCCTAAGTTTATCCAACTCTTATCCATAGTGAGATGCAAGTTTTCTAGATCAATCAAACAAAACATTGAGTCAAGTTTATGTATGTCAAAGGCTAAAGGTTTATTTATTATACATATTTGTGTTAATGAATTGTTCCATTATTTAGAAGTTTGTCTTGGTTTCATTAAGCTACATCAGAATATGTATGCATGTCTTGTGCAAGTTATATTTTACGTAAATTAAGTAATGTCTTTTTATTTAAGATAAACAAGTGTCAACTCTAAAAGACTAATGTACATCAATAAAAAAAAATAGCATAGCCATATTACATTGCCACAGATAAACTTAGTACTTCTTCCATAATAAATGAAAACAGAAGAAATATAAAAATGGGGATGAAGTACTAACCTGGTAATATCAAGCTCTTGACTTTGGGTTGCCAAAATTAATTGCAAATTTTGCACTGCTGACTTGAAGATGAGCAGCCTTTTTAACTAATGGATGTTTTAAACTGCAGCAGAAAATAAAATGAGTGTTGCTTGTCATTACAGAAGCACAATGAACAAAAAGCTACTACCCAAACAATTAAACTGGACCTATTGATTAAAATCCAAGAATGTAAAAATTTATCTATGACATTGTTGAGGCAACCATAAAAAGAAGAAGAGTCACGGTAGTATTACAATGATATAACCTACCGAATAGGAAACTTGAAAGCGTCCAGGTCTTGAAGTCAGAGATGGGAAGCGATTCCTAGTAAAGGAAAAAGAAACCGATTTAAAACTAGAGACCCTGTTGCTGCGTGTCTATCAACATTGAACCACAAGAACTGAATGTCAAGTACAACAAAAGACCATTGAATAATAACAAATATATGAACAGAATGTCATAATAACAAAAATGCATCTTGGATTGAATGTATAAATGAAGTTGTGAATGCAATGAAATCTATACATGATTCTGAAGAATTCTGAGATGAGAATTCTGAAGAAATTGTCTTGTTGTTTTCTTTAAGTTTTGTTTCTGATTCTCTATACTCTTTTGGACCCAGGTCAGGGGAAGAGTGAAGGAAAAAGGGTTTATCACTACAATTATTGCAATAAAGACATTACGGGCAAGATCCAAATCAAGTGCAATTCTTGCCCTGATTTTGACCTACGTATAGAGTGTTTCTCTATAGGAGCAGACCTGACATCTCATAAAAGCTATCACCCTTACCAAGTTTTTTTTTTTTTTAAACTGCAGCAGAAAAATAATATATTACTGTCCACAAAGATCAATTCATTCAACACCATTACATCGTAAAGATTTATGGCCCAAACTAAACTATAATGATTAGTGGAACTGAAGCAAATTTTTGATGTACATAGATTACAATTTTGGATGGAGGCATTAGGATTGATAAGAGGATAAGAAAGAAAAATCTCAATTACGTATCTGAAAAGGAATAGAATAGCTATATACAATAATACTTTCTTCTTTTTATTCTAATTCAAAGGTTCAACCTAGGTAATGCAGTATTGACTAACTCCCTAGAGTAACATTTAGATTTTAAGACCTTTCTTTTGAACAATTCCTATAGTTTTGGTGAGTATTGAACTTATAATCACAATTTAGCATCAAGTATGCAATTTTGAAGAGATAAGCTGAACAAACTAAATATATATTTGGTCTTTTACATTAAACTGTTGTTCAATTCTATATCTGAACAAATAATGCATGTTCTAAGCACACATACAAGAACACATTTAGATTGCTTGCTTGATCCATGAATATCAACTAAAAAGGGAATCTCATGAACCATCCCCCTAAAAAAGCACAAACAAGAATACGAGAACAAGGTTTCGAACAACCAAACACAATCCCCATATAATGCCTAATCTGAAGGCAATATAAAAGCTCTGCTCCAATCAATTGGTAGCATTTGACCAAAACATCCCAATAGCAAGGGTCATATTGACTAAGCTCAAGTTATAAATAATAAAGCATATCATATACGGTAAGTTTTATGTTCAATGATCAAATTCATGCAAAAGTAAGCAAGCCACACTTGTCCCAAAACTATAAAATCACAGTTGAAAAATCAAACCATTTTGTAGCCTGTGACCCAATGATGCAATTACCAATTCCAAGCTAGTCAATGAAACTAGAGAAATTTGGAGAATAGTGCAAAATAGTTTGCAACATAAGACTACTTCAGGCATAAGACTAGTCAAGGATGCCTATCTCTTGGTAGTTCCTAAAGGGGTAGTGAGACTGCCCTGTGACACCCGCAATCCCATCAAACCAATAGAACAACCTCTCAACCCATTAGGCTAGCATAAAGCTTAATAATAAGCTCAGTCAAATTGCGAGATGAGAATTGTACCCATCTAATTATAATTATATCAAATTGAGACTCTCGTATAGACTTGTAATGCCTACCCTCAACTGCCGTCCCATCACACCAGCTCAAGTTTTACTTATTCTGGAAATTAATTCAATTTCAGCAAGTCCTGCTCCAATCATTTGACTCGAACAAAACCCAAGAATATATAGAAACAACTCTAAGCTAACAATCAACCAAGTATCTATTGTTAACTAAGCAATCAACAAAACCAAATCGAGCCATAAACCCTAACCTAAATCCAATAAAATCTACAATTAACAGCAAAATAAAATGACGAAATCAAGTAAAACTACCTTGATGATTACTTTATAGGAGAAGAGGGCCTGCACACCATTGCCCAAATACCTCGGTAGGTTCTCGTTCGAGGAGCTGCAAAGCATACACAATCAAAAACCAAGATCCACAACCCAACCAGCTACCTCTTAAAGCTAGATCAACAGACTAGATCTTCTTCCCAATCACATCCCATACAGAGCCAAAATCAGAACATGAATACAACCAAGAGCGAAATTATACCAAAAGCTGAAAATGAAAGAGTCACATGTAAGCTGATGGTGAGAAGAAGATTCAGTTATCAGAATGTTTAGAACGACTGGGACGGTGAGGTTCCGGAGCTCAGAAAAAGGGTGATGTGTTGGGCAAGAGTGAGAAAGAGCGCGGTCATGTTTGAGACCTTGGGAAAAAGAGGGAAAAAAGAATTAGGGCTGAGTGTTTTGTTAGTAGGATATTTGGCCAAAAAAAAACAAAAGAAAAAACAGAGGGAAAATTATTTGGGTTACCGCCAAGAGTAATACGGTGACGTTTATATGTTGCCACGGCTTTCTTTCCGTCATGTTTTTTTTTTTTTTTTTAAGTACATATATAAATAAGTTTTGTGACGGCAAGAGGAAAAGGCGTCGCAATTGACTACAAATTTACTACGGCACATATTTTCCGTCGCAAATGATAAGCCTTAATCGCGACGGAACATTTTCCGTAGCAATAGGGTGTCAATTGCGACGGCAACTGTTGCCGAAGTAAAAAGGCGAAGCAATTGAAGTTTTTTTTAGTAGTGAATGGAACCAGAAGTTTCCACAGTTAATTTTATTGCATGGTTTATCTATTTATTTTTCTTCCCTACAATTTTCCTATTTTGTTATGTACTTTCGTAACAGTACTTATCTTTAAATTTTTTTTTTGTTACTCATACAGACTAGCAGTCCTATACCTTGAACATATGAATTTTGAATGTAATATTTTTGAACCAGAAGTTCAAAATTTCATAGCAGAACCTGAAGTTCTAAGAGTAAAGCTCAAACCTGAAGCTTTGAGTACAAAATATAAATTACTTAAAAGTGAACTTGAAGATTCACTTTAGTCACCTCGAGCCTGAAGTTTCGAGCACCAAATTTATTTGAACCCGAAGTTCAAATTACAAAATCTTAGAACTTGCAGTTCATAGAAAAAAATTCGAGCCTGAAGCTTCGATTACACATATAATTCATTCATAGTTTATTTGACTTTATGTCAACTCGAACTAGAAGTTTCGAGTAAATTTTCATATGTCGACTGATACATTTTTCTTATGCCTGCTTAAAGCATTCCACCTTAAAACCTGAAGTTCTAATTGTGCAAACTCGAGCCATAAGTCTCGAGTGAATATATAGACAATTTATCATAAAGTTTTAATCTGGGTCAACCTCAAACCTGAAGCTTTGAGGGGATTATTTTGACACCAAATTTAAAAATTAGCAGATATTTAACCGTTGGTTTATGACGAATGAGTATGAGTATACCCAAAATTTGTGATTGTAAATTTTTGTAATTAAAAGAGATCAGAACCTGTAGATCCTTGATCCTTAATTACATGTGGACTTGAAGTTCCTCAATGATCATACTGACTAGATGAGCACCTGAAGTTTCTCACTTATAAGTTATGGTCATGAAGCTTAAACTTGACATTTTGAATATATCATTTTGGCCAGAAGTTCAAAATGCATTTGATGTTAATCTACATCAAACAATAATGTAATAATTCAACATCATGTTTTAACTGTAGAACATGGACCAGGAGCTTCGTGTATATCCTATGAGATCCACCGTTCAATTCTTACAAATTTGTTTTGTGTCATCTTCAAACTTATGTTTTGAGTGACTTTCAAGCAATGCAATTTTATCCATGGTGTCCATAAAACATTATTAAGGCTTATGCTTATGAGACTAATATAACAACATCTCAAATCTTACATATCTGATTGATGGCTCCAGAAGAGCACACATTATTGTCCCTTTGCATTCTGTGCCTCCAATATTACTAGAGATGTATAATCTCCCCGTCTCATAGATCTCATTGTATAGTAAGAAAGCCGATTGACATGGCTATACCATGAAATGCCACCAGAAGTGGATCATGGCAAGAGAAAAATCAGGAGTCAATATAAATACTGTCCTAACATCCATATATGTGAGGAAATTGTAAATTGGGTGTGTGTGATGCCCCGGAAATTCGTATTTATTTTCCGAGGATTTTCCGGAATCTAATTTATGGTTGTTGGACGGTTTCGTGGCTCGTGGACGGAGCGGAAGTGGTTCGGACGAATTAATTATTCGAAAAGTATGACTTTAGGGGGGATTCAAGGTTGACTTTTGATATGTTGGGATTCTCCGAAAACTTCCTTCACGAAAGTTGTAGAGCGCGTCGATACGAGTTCGTGGACATGTGGAACGCGAGAATCAGAGTTCGTATGAGAAAGTTATGGCCATTGGAAAGAATTTCCATTTTAGTATAAATAGAAGTTTCCCGAAGGAGAAACTTACTATTTTCATTTGTTTCCTTTTCCGGAAACCAATTTCTTTCTCTCTCTCTTTTCTCTCGGCTGCTACCTTCAGAGTCGAAGTTTTTCGACTGACCCGACCCGGACCCGGTCGATCCGACCGGACGTTTCCGGCGAGCTCCGGCCATCTCCGGCGACGAAACTTTCCATACAGGATCGTCTCCGCCGTCTGGTGGTCCTTGTGGTGTTCTCTAGCACCAATTCTCGGTGGTAGCGGCGGTAGAAGGCGGTGCAGGTTGGTGTTTTCGGACCCGGCCGGAAAACACAACTCCGGCGACTTCATGGCTTCAACGATTCCTTGGTTGAGCTCAGAATAGCCTCGCCGATCGATCCTTGGTGGTTGTTTGGATCGATTCACGTGAAACTTCGATCAACTCGGATTGGATTACTGTTCACGGCTTGTGAGGTAGTTTTCGATCCCTTAGGCTTGTTTTCTGACTTCGAGCTAGTTATGAGAATTCACAAGCATGCTTAGATGAAGCTTTTTGATGTTGGGAGTTTTGTGAAATAATGAGTTTTTGGCCGGCGGCGGTGCACCACCTTCTGTGGTGGCGTTCCGGCGGTGTTCCGGCCATGTATGGGACTGTTTCTGGTATTATATATGTTCTACTCGTTGATACGAGCGTTTCGATATATAATATGCAAATTTTGGAGTTCGTATGGAATTGTTATGATTTTTGCAGTTTCATACCGATCGATTTATTTTATCCGTGAGGATTCGAGCGTCCGATCGACCTGTGGTTTGGTCACATCGATCGTGGGCGTATTCCGGAGACTTTGGGAGGTCTCGGATGTGGTTTTGCCTCGATTGGCGCCACTTTGGGGATTTTAGTTCAAAACAGGGGTTTCGGACTTAAATCATTTGTGGATTGTTGCTAAGTTGAAACCATAATGTGACCAGGTACTTGACGAGGTATCTTTGGACGATTGTTTTGTGGTGTGGCTACCTTGTTCTGTATTGAAGACGCAGCAGGAATTTTGAGGTGAGTAAATCTCGCGATATGTGTTATGAGACTAGTTACCATATTGTCTTGGAGTTATGGGATTAACTGTGACTTTAGATGGTATTAGTGGTATTTCTGAGTGGATGACTATGTGTGTATATATATATTATGGGGTATATATATATACATATGTACTCATGTATTAGTGGCTTCGTGGTGAATCTTTGTGATGATTGTCGTGTAAGACTTGTATAGGAGTATCTGTGTGATGAACCGATGACATCAATATGATGAATCTTTGTGATGATTGTCATGTAAAGCTTGTGTGTAGAAATATCTGTATAGCTTGTGTAGGAATAATTGTGTGATGATTGCTATCTGTGTGATGACTAGCAATGAATCTGTGTGATGATCGCTATCTGTGTGATGACCGACGATATCTGTGTGATGAATATGTGGGAGGATCGCTATCTGTGTGATGACCGGCTATATCTGTGTGATGATTAGTTAGATGATCGCTATCTTTGTGATGACTGGCGATATCTGTGTGATGATTGCTATCTGTGTGATGATTAGCAATGAATCTGTGTGATGATCACTATCAGTAGGATGACCGGCGATATCTGTGTGATGAATATGTGGGAGGATCGCTATCTGTGTGATGACTGGCGATATCTGTGTGATGATTAGTTAGATAATCGCTATCTGTGTGATGATCAGTAGGATGACTGGCGATATCTGTGTGACGATCAGTTGGATGGTCGCTATCTATGTGATGACCAGCGAAATCTATGTGATGATCGCTATCTGTGCGATGACCAGCGATATCTGTGTGAATCTATGTGATGATCCTTGAAATCTAGGTGATGATTAGTAGGATGATGGCTATCCGTGTGATGATCGATGAGATCTATGTGATGATCAGTGTGATGACAACTCGGTAGCGAAGTTAAATTGTTATTAAGTTAACAAAGATCGAGAGGACTGCTGTGATGGTTGGGGCTACCTATAGATGTCAGAATGTGGGATTACTATGGTTTGAATTGCTTGACTTAGTGTGACCTCCTGAACTAAATTATATGCAGGGGTTACCATGACTTGTTTTGCTTGTTTTGAATTGTGATTGCCTTGTTTTCGTCTTGATTTGATTGATTGATTGTTTGATTTATTTTGAAGACCATAGTGGTGACAATTGTGCTCTGTGTGAGGATAGGAAGGTGATTCATTGTTTCACCTTGATGTCATGTTGATGACAAGGTTTCCAGTGGGAAGGAAATGAGTGTGATCCTTGTGACTCACTGTTGTGCGTTGAGGGATTTTCAAACATTATCTAAGGAGGTTTTGTTTGACGGGAAAATTTGTGTAATGAGACGCTAGGTTGGGAATCTAGGCATGTAGTTTAGTCACCAATTGACTTATGTAGGCACGATATGGAAAATTATGGAATCAATGGCTGTAGGTGTGAGCTATGTGTTTATCGTGTTTAGGTTGAGGTGACTTAAGAAATGTGTTTTGCTTTGTGGTTTTGAGTTTACTTATACGAGCTTCATAAGCTTACCGGGTTTGTTGTGTGGCAACCCGGTGCACTATTCAATGGAATCGTGTAGGGGTTAATCTTGCAGGTCAGGGTAATCGTGGCTGAAGCTGAGGTGGCATGCTGGCAGCATTTCAGGTAGGAAGCAAATTTTTGTTGGCCTTGTCATTGTTATGACTTCCGATGTAGCAAAACTATGTGGAGCATTTAAGTTTTATTTTGTATTGATGGCTGAACGTTTCACGCATATATAATTATGGGGTTATATATATCAATTTTTATTTGTGTTAAAAATCAGGGGCGTGACAGTGTGTGTCGCCTATGGTACAGTATATGGTGGATGGTTATCAAGCCACTTTCGAAAGGGCACTGGTCAAATTAAATTGCATTGACTAGTAAGAACATTGAGATCATCACACATCCCTGATGTCTTTTGCTTACAATAAGCAACTTGAAAGCACTATTGTGCTACTCCATAGATTTATTGTATCCTTTTGAGTTCCCATTGAAACTAAATGTTTCTTAATCCGATTATCTAGGAACCTGATGTTCCTTAAGAGGTTGTTATAAATTGAAAAAAATTGAAACCTCAAGTTTCTTGGATCTCCAATTATATAAGGGCCTGAAGTCCCTCCTCTTTATGACTACACATTTATATGTGACACAGAATTTGAGGTTCTCCACATGATAAAGTTACTTGTTCTTATGGATTGTAGTCTTTAACTCGAAATTTTCGAGTATATCATTTTGGCCAGTAGTTCAAAATGACGTTGGTCCATTCCAATTATCAGTATTTCACAATTAATGTTTACTGAAGCTAAGGTAACAAACATATCAAGAGTTGTAGATCTTGATCTATGGCTCCAAATGAGCTACTATCATGTTACCGAATTTGAAATATTGTTGCATTAATTGCATACTATATGGTTGGAGAAGACTTTATGCCATCGGATATATACTGTGTCAAATTTTCTGCAGTAAATTAAGGCATATGATGTCATGAACCTGAAGTTTCTTGAACCAAATACACTATTTTGGCATGACCGGTTATGTCATCTTTTGTCTACCATGTTGCATGGAATCACTTACAAGTTTGATGATTGCTAATTTTACTCACAAGCAAATTGTTTATTTACATATTTGCAAGTTGTCACTTAAATGAGACAATCCTCCTGCAATGAGGGGGAGAAATATTATTCCTGAAGAACGATATGAATTGGTGTGAGATATTTATCCACCGTCTCATTTTGACTTTAAGAAATATCAAAACTAGTGAATTGATAAAAGAAAGTGACAAAATTATATGCTAAATGCAAAGGCATCTGCTTAGGTTAAAGTCCTTGAGACTGACCGTATTAATACAAACAATGTAGACTCCATTTGATTTGTGGGATGCAAGTGTATCCAATTGACATGGTTCTCCTGAAGAGAATGTCATTAAACAATATCACAACTCCTAATATGGCTACACATATAAAGGGTGTAAGTACACCATTATGAAATGATGTCTTAGTGATACAATAATAAATCAATATGGTTGATGCTAATGGACAAAACGTTTTTGACCTAAAACTTGGTTTGGGTTCGCCACCAGCCAATGAACACCATCACTCCAAAGAAAGTGATAGATATTTGAACGCATCTTTTGCGCATGGTCATAATAAGACAGTCTTCCCGCCGTTAGGGGGAGGAAAGACTACTGTCATTTGAATAATGGCGTGAATTTGTGTGGATTGTATCCACCAGGTCTAAAGTTTTAAACTCCCAAAACAGGGAAGATTATACAAGCCCTATAATGCTCTATATGAGATTATAAGTAAAAAGATCCACATTCGCTACATAATTCATCTATGAGACATGATTGTCCTAGAAGCAACAATGTATGCCCCAGAAGTGGCATGGGTACCCAATATCAATAAGCTTATTATAGCTAATGCATGCATATAACACTAGGCCAATAACCTCAACATACAACACTTTTTGCACAATGAAAAAAAAAAATGTGTTGTGTGATGAAGAAAAGTGAATCACACAACACGTTTACAAAACTTGCGTTGTATAAGGTGGTTAAAATTCTGAACTTTTTAGCTAGTAGATCATTGCACAACAGTTATAAGAATAGTTCGTTGTGTGAATGAAAAAAAAATAGCGGCAGATTTCCCTCTTAGCCTAACTCAAATTTGGCTCTAAATTGGTGCTCCAAAGGACAACAGAATAGTTATATATGTTGTATGAGTGTAGCTTGCAAAATGTCATACAACAGTTTCTGTTTTTGTGTTGTCTGATCAAGGAAGATATATTTGGGCTACTAGCTAGATACAACGGTTTCACTATTTCCGTTGTATGATTGAAAAACTGAGCACCAAATTTTGAGGAAGCTTGCTTGAATGTCTTCTACTAGATACACTTACTGCAAGCTGTAGAAATTGTACAACAGATTTAAGCTTTTCTGTTGTGTGAACTTAGGACTAGGCGGCAACATTTTGAGCCAAATTGCTGTAGGCGCCTTGTTTCCCTCCATGTTTCCACATTTTGATTTTTTGTCGTGCACTCCTACGACAGTGTTCTACGATTCTGTTGTGGGATCAACTTGAGAATTCAATAAAGTTTAATGCGTACCCTAGACCTAGCCATATCTTGTGCGAAAGGGAAAAATAGAAAACAAAACCTCTCGAACCTCTCGACCTTTTCTCACTCCTTCTCCGCCTTTCTTCCCCGATATACCGACCCAAAACCTCTGGACCCCTCTCACTCCTCCTCCGCATTTCTTCCTCGATATACCGACTCAAATCCCCATATCTTCTCCTCTTTCCTCTCAAATCCCCAAATCTCTTCTCACCATCCCCATCCTCTCTCTCAAACCCTAAAGCGGCCGACAAAGGTTTGTTTACAGAAATTGAAAGATTCTGTGTTCTGGTACAAAGGGTTCTGGGTTTGTTATTAGGTTTGTCATTGGGTTTCTCAAAAATTAGGGGTTGGGGGTTGTCTCATCCTCTCTGCATCTGCTTAGATTGGGGGTTGGGAGTTGTCTCGACTTGAGATTTATAATCCAAACAAGCTATTGAAGGAAGGAAAGCTCTGGACTCTCTCCGACGCCACAATCGAAACCCTAAGAAGCCGAGGATGGTGCTTCGGAGGCGACTTCGAGAAACTCTAAGCGATGATCCTGATCCACTGGGCATTCGCCGATGAAACCCACATGGTGGTGAAGTCAATGAAATCGGAGCTCCTCAACATGGATCTCAAATCCGTCGGAGCCAAGTCGTTACCCAACCCGGCCACTCTTCGCAAGTCATCTCATCTTCTCGGTCCCAAAGTCCTTCAGGCAAATACACCTTCATCTGAATTTTTTTGGGTGATTGGTTTGTTTTGGGGTGCTCATGATTAGTTTGTTTTGATTTTGTAGGTTCTATGCCTCAGACACCCTCTACTCCGCGCCGCCTTCAATCTCTAACTCTCTGAACGTAAGTTCCAACTTTTAAGTTTGAATTGGTATTTTAGTTAGTGGGTAGTTGGGTACTGAATCTATTTTGAATTGGGTTGAAATTTGAAGAGAAGAATTTGTTCTTCAGTCCTTCACTTCTTCGTACCTGTTTAAAACTTTGAATTGGTTCTTCGTCTTCACTAATTGGTTCTTAAACTAAAATGTTTGCACTACAGGCATGTTGTTCTTCCTCCAGAAGTGTCCAAACTACTTCCAATTTTCCAAAGAATCGGCTTCTTTCTTTCTGAGGTAGTTTTTTTTTTATTGGATTTGTGTTGGCCTTTTGGAGATATGTATTAGCCATATAAGGTCTCAAAGATTAGGGAATGATTATTGTTAAACTTCAAAGAGATTGTATCCAATTCCTTTTGTAACTCGGTATATGTATTTGACTGTTGCATTAGTTTTTCAGGTCTAATGTTTGATTCGATATTTGGTTGTTGTCCTTCTTCTTCGGTGCCAAATGTTTTTTCTTTTTTCTTTTCTAGATTGGGTTTATTGATTTAGTATCATTTTGGATATTTAACTGGGTGAATGCATCAATTTAGTGTTTGCGGCACTGCATCTAGTGGTGGACTGGTGGTTAACTTGCTTTTTTCTTTTTAGCTTGTTGTGTGTTTGGTTTATATTGAAATTGAAAGAGGAATAAGATAGTGACATTATGTATCACGTACCATGTTCTTGAAGCAGAAATAGTAATTAATTTTTGAGTGCAATGTGTTGATGACTTAATGTTGGAATCCTAGTCCCTGAAATATAGTTATAATTTCATAACCCAGATTTTTGTGCTAGCTCTGTTAATGCTCTGCTATTTCCATTCTATTCAATTAATCAATTATTCATGTTGCATTGAGTGCTTTCTGTTAATGAATTATGATCATGGCATTCTGTTTGTAGGTGAATTGAGTGTAATAGATTCTTCGTATGCATACACATGTGTTATCTGTCATGATGCTTAGAAATTACTTCTCAAAATGCTAGAGCCTCTTCTGGAAGAAGTTTTACGACTCAGATTAGTCAACAAACTATTTATAACACATTTCTGCTGCATAATAGATAATTATATACCAAACTTTGTATCAATCCAACTTATTTATAAATTTTTATTAATTTAACTATCAATGGTAAATCAAAAACCAAAGGAATTTATTCATTGTAAAAGTGCATACTATAATTAAAAGAAGGCTACAATAAAATCATAAACTTTATTTCCTTCTCTGTTCTGTTTTCTCATTTATAAGAAATAGACAAATCTGGTTCTGTATAGCTGTAGGTTTTCCTACAATGTTTCAAAATAAATAGGTTCTGGAGTTTAACATTCTTATGTTAGCATCCTAATCTCAGATTCCTTAAAGCAGAAAAAGGTCAATACCAATAACCAAAAAAAAAGAAAGGTAAAGTGAAGAAAGTAAATCATGTCAGCATTCAGTTACCCCTGTTTCACTTGCCAGGAATAGTGTACCTTCATTCTTACATTTCATATGTTACTGATTAAATTTGATTGTTTGCTGACATTCTCTGTCATCTGCTTTCAGATTGGAGAAGCTTCTCTGGATCGTAAATCACTATCATCATTCTGAACTGGAAATGATATACTATATTGGTAAATACACGTATCCCTACTTTACATTATTGATCTTATAAATGTTGCAAATTTTTTGTCTTCGATTTTGTTTGAAACTGATTAGTTTTAGTTGAATTGGGTATGTTCTGTCATTCTCAAATACTTGGTTGTAATAATGGGTTTCTGATTCTTAAGTATCTTTTCAGTTTATTTTGGTAAAGAAAATTAGAAAAAAAAAAGGATTCTATTGGAGAACAAAATTTCCCTACTGCTTTTCCATTGGGGTTTGTCAATCAAGTAAATCAAGATGGTATGTTTCTGTTGTTTAGATTCTCGATTTCCATTTAATGTTTAAGTGACCTTAGTGGGAACAATTACAATAATTGATTTGAGTTCTATACATGTATTCATACATGTTAACAAAACATGAGAAAGTATTCTGAATTCAAGTTCCATTATAGTGGCAAACAAAATACTTAGATCAGGTAATTCTTCTAATTCTTGCTTTGTATCCATTTGAATCTGGGTATTGTTTGTGTTTTCTATCAGTAAGTAATTCACTCACTGCTTCTTTACTTTCTTCATTTGGCATAAACTGTGCTCCTCTTTTTCAGCTGAAATCTATTTTATGTATGAAATTTGATGAATTTGACTATGAAGGTTTTTTTTGTTTGGTGGCCGCTTCTATTATAAATTTAGTTCAACACAGATTCTACATTTGACTATATTCTAACAAAATATATACATATCACAGGAAGAGATTGTCTATTGAAACGCTTCAATCTGCAAATTTCCAACACATAATGGTTGGTGGTATAAAGGATGGGCAAGCTGTTTCCGACAACTAAAAGTAAAGGAAAATAGCGGTGAACTCATTTGTGTACACCATGGCATACAAACACCTCATCCCTGGTAAAATAATTAAACTCTTTTATCATCTCCCACTATTTTTTTAATTTTGAAGTTCATTGAACTTTGCAGCAATCAACTCATGAGTTCCTTGCTATGTTTTGTATATAAATTCAAATATAATTAGATTATGTTAATTCACCAGAATTCATTGCTATATTTTCTGATTCCTTCTGTTTTTTCCTCTGTATTTTTTCCTGTATGTAAACATTTCATATCTGAATCAACTAAAGCTGTTCCTCAAGAAATTAATACCACAAGAAGGTAGCCAACTTAATTAGTTTTAAATTTTGTTTTTAGTTATGAAATTTAAGGAGTTACACTAATTTTACTAAAAATCTGAACACTGTATCTCTCTGTTGAATTATTGGATGTGATTTGGATTTACATTTTGGCTGTTCATTGGTTTTGCTAAGACTTTGTGATTGTGTTATATTAACCAAAAAAGTTTCGCTCTTTTGTGTGAGCTGAGATTGAATAATGAGTTTGTATTCTTTGAAGGCATGAGGTAAACAATACACCTCTGATTTGAAGGGTTTAAGTGATTAAAAATCTGATCATTTTCAGGGATAGGTTTTCAAAATTGAAATGACATGTGACATTCTTGCTGAACTTTTTCAGTTCTGTTCATGCTTATGATATTGATGACACTCTTTATGAGTTTTATTTACAATGATTTCAAGAAACTTTTGTTCTTGGTGAGTTCATTGCTTCTATTAAGCTTTGTGACTTAATTTCTATGCAGTATTCCCTTTTGTGGTTTTCAACTAAATATCTTATAAGTTATACCTTACTGTTATACTATTAGTATTTCTTAATTTTGTAACAATGAATGATATTAAAAATCTATTATACTATACATTGCAGTTAGTTTTTCTTTTCCACTCTAACTTATTCTCAAAACAATCATAACAAAATAAATATTAAAAAAAATAATAAATAACTTTTCTGCTTTACATGCAGTTACAGAGTCCACATGACCATTGAGGATGCTGATAATCAAGCAACAGTTATGCTGATCGGAAAACAAGCAGAACAATTCTTTGGAAGCAGTGTAGCTGCAACTACAGCAACTATTCTTTTTGTACAAGTGCAATCAACCAATTAGTTGGAGAGTATGTTGTACAGCTCCAACTGGAGCAACGACTTTTTTTCAACAGACTCCAGTAACAACTTTTGCTAACCAACTCCAACATCTTCCGCAGCTGCAACCCAAACAATCACCTTTTCAACAATTGGAGCACTTACTATATCGAACAACCTGAAGCAGCAGCTTTTGTTTGATTAACTTATATATAACATTTTTGTATAGCTAGCAAGATTGTACCAGTTCCAATTCAATGCACTTGAACTAAAATGTAAAGTATGTAAAAACTGTTTCACAATTTCAGTAATATATAATAATTTCCTTTTTGTATTTCATCAGTCTAATTTGTTGATAAGAACAAATTCTACAGCAAATTCGCCGCAGCAAAGCGCGGGTAGCTTTTCTAGTATAGTAAACTTCACACAATTAGTCACTGTTCATTAGGTAAAATGGAGCATTATTAACAATGCACAAAATCCAGAAAAGATGATTATCACACAACATAATTTCTTATGTTAATAATGTTGTCTGAAGTAACAATTTGGATGTTCACACAATGAATCTTTATATAACATACAACGGTTCTAACAAACATACGTTGTCTGATTTACAATCACACAACTGTAATAACTAGAATACGTTATCTAAAACTAACACACAACAATAAAATTTCCAAAAGTGAAGTGTGAGGATAATTCATACAACAGATAAAATAAAATGCAGTTGTCTGATTTTCTTTCATACAACGGCTCGGAAACAACTTTCGTTGTGTGAATGATGCCAATGACATGTGCAGCATGACTGCGCGGCAACTGTGGCTGCCATCTGCCGAGAGAAGGCACAACGGTTTTAACAAAATAAGTGTTGACTGTTTGTGATTCACACAACTGGTTTCCACCGTTGTGTGATTTTTAATCACACAACGCTCCGATACACAACGGAAATTGTCCAAATCACACAACGAATTTGGTCCGTTGTCTGTTCACTTTTTTGGCCTAGTGTAAGAATGTGTGGGATCTATGATTGTTAATCATCGATGATAATTTACATTTGGTAGCTATCAAAAATCTTTAAGGGCTGTATGAATGTTATACCACGTTTCACCATGAATGTCGACAAAGTATATTATTGGCCAAATTGGAAAGAGGCAATTCCAATGAAATTGAATATTTGAAACATGATGAAATACTTGGACCTTTAACCCTACATCGTACAAAAGGTTATTTATCAAAAGTGAAGATAAATCACTATGACACAATGTCTATTTATAGAGACATGAGATTATGAATATCTTCCCTTATATGAATGACAATTTTCTATAAGTACAGTGTTACATATAGCTGTTATATTGACGAGAGATTTATGGCACTTTGTCATCATATATTGTGAAGACACATTGCTAAAAGCAAAATCTCAAAAGCAAAGTGTCATAATAAGTGTATTTCTTATCAAATCCTCAAGGGATTCAAATACATGAATGATTCAAATGCAAGTCCATGAAAAGTTGAAAGAGCCTGAAGCTCACTAATGGAATCAAAGAGTCTAAAGCTAGCTCATATGTACTCATTTCGTTCTAGTCAACGAGATCTAAATTGCCTTAATGAGTACTATGACGAGACTACTATCAAATTCGAATTATGATTATAATGTTGCAACATATTCTAACTTTCGCAAAGTTATGAATTATTTAGAGCTCTTGAAGAGCTTATATGAGACATATCAATACACAAAGATATTGATGTGTATGGCTAGGCATGCCATAATGATTTTCAATGTTTTAAGCTATACAAAGTTAAATGTGTCAATTTCTTTATATTGTTTAGCTATTACTTAGTGAATGAATTTGAGCATATGAGATTGTTTCTAACCTTATTATATGAGGTAAGACTTATTGAAAATCGTCTAGCTTTGTTGGTATTGCTTAACCTTTTCAGGTATGAAAATTTGTGATGAGCCCCTATATGCAAAGCACACGTGGTCTCACTTCAGTGATAGACACATCAAACCACTATACATGGTACATGTAGCTTATCGCACACATAATTAAGGCTTGCAACAATCAGGGGGAGATTCTCATCAGGAGGAGCATCCAAAAGCATGCTACCTAGGACATATGCGCGTTGTGCTCTTTTTGTCCTTCGACCAGGGTTATTTTTGTCCCACTGGGTTTTTGTTACCTGGCAAGGTTTTTAACGAGGCAACAATAAGCGCGTCTAATATCATCATTCATTAGTGGACATCCAAGGGGGAGTGTTGTAAATATTATTATTTATATGGCTGTCCACGTAAATACTCATTAGTTATGTACTTTGATGTAAATCATACCTCTATATAAAAGAGGCTAATGAGACTGAATGAGAATACTTCTACTTCCTCCTTACTATTCTCTCTCCATATTCTCTCTACTTTATAACATTTAGTAAATTAATAAGTCATTGACCAATTAAAGAAAGTTTTACTGAAAGAACCAATTAACTGAATTTGTGTATGACAAATAACAATAATTAGAAAGAATTTAATGACCAATATATGAAAGAGAGGAAGATAATGATGCCTTTAAATTTGAATTAAAAAGAAACATATAAAAAGAGACGTGAGAAAGTCAGAAGACTGATTTGGGAGTCATCAAACTTCTGCGTTGAGGACGAACGTAATCTAATCACAAGGAAGAAATAAATGTTCTTCAATAGCACCAGAAGATATCTTGGGTAAGCATAACTTCAATATCAGATCACCAAACACAGCGATCCAGTTCGCCAACGCACCACGATCGGGATCGATCGATCCAGAATGCGGGTCTCAGGGGAGAGGAGTGATCCCATCGTTAATGCACGCCAGTCTTAATTTCAAACACGCTGCTCCGATCAGTCTCTCTTGTACGCTAGAATTCATGACCAAACCCTCCTCCATTGATAGCCACTCCTACTACAAGTCTACACCAATTCATTAACCAGTGGTATTTGATAGCCAGCCACCTCTACTACACCAATCCATTAACCATTTCTCATCCATCCCTCTTATCTTTTTCCTCCAGTGGCTTCCACCACCAAAGAGAGATAGCTTCAGAGGTCCCCAATCTCATCAAGCATTACAAAGATAGCACAGTCGAACACTTCTTCTATTTTCCGTACGTCCTCCCATCTCTTAATGACCCTCAAACCGGTGTCTCCTCCAAAGACATCACGTCGGGGATTATGATGCCAGAGGGCTTCGAGTGGTCGCTGCTCCAGTCACCTCTGATTCCATTGAAGAGGAGAACTAACGCAGTGAGCAGGTGGAGCACCTCACTGGATTCATTTCCTTCTGTTTCTGGATTTGTTTGTAGAACATTAGAGAGGAAGAGGTGATGGATTGGTGATCCTATAAGGGCAATTCCAACAATAGGTTCTATTAGGGGGTGCTATTCTCATTTTAGCACCCCGGCCCTTATTGCACTATTCATATATGACTTAATTCTCATCTCCAACAATGAGGTGCTATATGGAGTAGTGTCTTGATTAAAATATAATATGAGTATAATGTTGATGAATATTATATTAAAAGTATGTTAATCTAGTTAAATAAGATAAAAAAAAATTAATTTTAATTTTATCATAATATTTAAAAATTATTCTTTTCATTTAATTAATTTTTTGTTAAATGAATGGAGGATATTTGGTGTGAAGGAGATGGGTGAATGAATGAAAAATTGTGAAGGAGATGGAGATATTGGTGTGAGGAAATAAAAAAGAATAGGTTGGTATTTATAGAATTTCCAACAATTTACTATTCCAACGGGTATATTTTTTTTCCCTCAATTTTCTGGTAATTTTTTAATTTTTTTTGGAACAAAATAGAAATAATAACCGTTGATTTAATAAGAGTCATTGATCACATTTTTTTTCCTCAAATCTGAGCCGTCAGATTAAATAGGACCAATTTGAGTAAAAACAAATAACCCATTTGCTGGGCCCCATGAACAGTATCCGAGTCCTAGTCTTGGAAAAGTCTCAAATATAAGACTTGGGATGAACCCAAGTTCTATAATTTTAGGATCAACTCCCCCTACAAAACATTGTTGAAGATGAAAAGTCCTATAATTCAACAAAATATGGTTTTGAACCCTATTGTTGGAGTTGCTCTAAGCCGACAAATTGAGTGTCTTACATTTTGCCACCTCACTGGGACCCACTCGGCAAACTAATTAGACACTGGGAACAGGCCAAGCCTTTCCCATGTACATTTAAACTTTAATAAACTGTCACGTGCACCTCACATGTGTGGAAAACTCGGAGCATGCAGGACGTTCTTAGTAAATATCTCCCATGACTTTTCTTCCCCAACCCTTCAACTAAAACCAATCAATCTTTGTTGGAACTAAAACCAATCAATCTCTACATGAAAAAATGATAACACCCATCACCATCATCATCATGAAAAATAGCTGGAAAACCCAATAGGTGTAGAAGCAGAACTAGATGTAAAAGATTGAAACTTTGCAAAGTTCTCAAATTTAGAGTTTCTTCAATACCTAAAAGGAGTCAAGAAAAGTGAAAGCAAAATGCTTTGGCTTTTGGACAAGTTGTATACTTTTAGTGAGTATAGGACCCCTACCGGAGACCCAACAAGCCGCCATTGACGGGTAATTGACTCAGTTTCTAATCTATAATGATTGGCATCCACAATTAACATCACATATTTACTTGAGTTTTAATCTCATACGGCAGTAAAAACACAAGCAAATAATTGTGGGTATGGACAACTGGTGCAATGGTGCAATGTTGCAGTGATACTCCAAAAGCCTAGCCATCCGTGGTGACTCAACAATATATATCAAGTTTTGTTGTGAACAATTTAGAGGAACTAATTTCAGAGGATGAAATTTCTTCGACAAAAAGGTATCACGTTTTGGAGACATAATTTTTGTATATATAATTGTCAATACTAAGTGTAAAAACATGAATGATCGAAGGTGCATCTTCTTTATCGAAAAACCTTCATGTACTACCTACCCAAGAGAAATAGGTTGTTTTCTACACCAAAAAGAAAAAACCCCCAATATGTATAAGAACCCCTTGAGAATGACCTAAAGGCATTGCACTGTGGGGTAACTTGCTATCAATTATCGTCCTTCAATCATTGTAATGCTAGCTTCATTTTTGGAGGAATTTGTATTCTCAAAGTGTGGTTGAGGATGATAAGCTGAGTTTTGGATAGTGAATACAGGCATCTTAGGTTGTGGACCATCTTTCTCGCTAGTTAACATCAAAGCTATATCCGCTATGGTTGGCCTATCCACAGCATTGTCTTGTACACACAAAAGCCCGATATGCACGCATTTAAATACTTCCAATGAGGAATATGAATTGCCCAATATTTCATCTACCAATTCCAACCCTCTGCCTTCATTCCATAAGTTCCATGCCTGAAAAAGGTTCACATATATGGTTTAAGTTATATGAAAGACATAGCGCACTCATGACTTCACATTTTACATTAGAAATTAAGAGTGCGAACTTACATAGGCTAGAAAGCCTAGCTGTTGGTCATATAAATAGAAGCTGGTATTCTTCTTGCTGCTAATAATCTCCAAGACCACAACCCCAAAGCTGTAGACATCGGATTTTTCAGAAAACATTCCCCCAATGGCATACTCCGGAGACATATAGCCACTGCATCGCAAACTAATTAGTATGTAACTAATTCAACTGTTGAGATTAGAGAAAATGATTCTTACCGTGTTCCCACAACTTTTTGAGTATTTTCTAGACTTTGTGTTCCTTCAATTATTCGTGCCAATCCAAAATCTGAAATTTTTGGATTCATTTTCTCATCCAAGAGAATGTTGCTGACTTTCAGATCTCTATGTATTACCTTCACATACGAATCATGATGGAGATAAAGAAGCCCTCTAGCAACACCCTGAATAATATTAAAGCGTGTCACCCAATCAAGCACTGCTCTCTTCCTCGTATCTGATCAAATAATCAACACACCTAGTTAGTGTAATCAGTAATGCTTTTTTTATAAATCACGACTCCCATGTATGTTACAGTGAAATATCATAAGACTGCTACCATTTCAAAACTTTGTTAAAACCAGATTTCTAGCCTTCTTTTAATTGTTAGGAAATGCATACACAGTTGTATGAAAAGTAGTAGTGAATGCATCATAGATTTCTGAACTGAACACACAGCCGAGATTATATTGTCCAGATACATTCAATATCTAATAGTTATCCGCATTATTTTTGACAGCCACATTCAATATATAATATCTGATAGTACGTATATAGACCTAGAAAGTAGTGACTGATGGAGTTTGTCTCTTGGTAATATATTTCATGTGACTCCATTCATAGCTTTATGTGAGTATGCAGTTGTGATTCCAAAAACCAAATTATGCTAAGGTTCAATTTTTCAGACTTACCTAATCTTTTTCTTGTTAGTGATATCCTACTTTTTCAAAGAAATTTTCATGGTTACCCAAAGTTCGACATTTACAAACAGCAAAGAGATGAAAGATAATATTGAAATAAGAATAGGTGAAGATGAGTTTTGCACTGCAGCTGAACATGCATAAAATACTATTAAAACTAACCAAATAGAAAAGTATCCAAGCTTTTGTTTGGCATGAACTCGTAAATCAGTAACTTCTCGTCCTCTTTAATGCAGCAACCCATTATCCTAACTAGATTTTTATGTTGAAGATTGGAGATCAACAGCATCTCGTTCTTGAACTCTTCAATGCCTTGTCCTGAGCTACTGGATAGTCTCTTCACTGCTACTTCCTTCCCATCTTGTAGCATACCCTAAAAATCACGAGCTCCACTATTTATTAACTGAAGTCAGGTTTGTTTCTTGTACTTGTCAAAATGTTAGATATATAGTATCCTTGAGAAAGAAAGTACCTTATAAACTGGGCCAAATCCTCCTTGCCCAAGTTTGTTTGCAAGACTGAAATTATTTGTAGCAATTAGTATGCTATCAAAATCATATATCTTCAGCTCTGAGGGATTATGCTTTCCTATATACTCTCGGAGACCATCTCTTGAACTCTTAATCATACCAGTAGATTCAAAGTTCTGTGTTGTTAGTTTGATCTGTCCTGTTTGCATATATAACATTATAACATCAAACACTGAGTTGGAGCGAAACAACAAGGCAACATTCCGATGCCAATTAATAAACAAAACAAAAACATGCTGTGAAGTTATTAATGAAAGTTATACAGTTATACTGATTTCATTTTTTTTTTTGAAAAGAAAGCAGGGGAGTGATAATGTGCTAATGCATGAATTCATTTGTCTCTTACTCTTCTGGCTAGCTCGTCTCCTGTAAAAACTGAATACTATCGCTGCCAAGATACTCACAAAACCAATAGCTGTAAGGCTGGCGATTAACTTTATTGGCTTTCCTTCACCTGAAAAAAAAGAAAATAGAAAAAATGAACTTACAATACAAACACAAGCATGAAACAGAAAACTAAGAAAAGATACTGTTGTAAGAGTTGTGCAAGCACTACTATCAGCTACCTAGTTCGGAGCGTGCTAGGCGAATATAAAGATCCACTCCGACAGAAGATGAAAACTGCTGTATATCAATAAGATCTTTGGACCACACCAAACACCCTATATTATTAACAAATGCATAAGCAAGGCAAGAACAATTGTTTAGACACCGTAATTTGCAATCGTTGGACGTTTCTTCAGCATTGAAAGCAGTAATGAACTCATGAGAATCTGGTATTTTCAACTTCACCATCTTCCAAAACCCATCATCATCAACTTGTTTTCCTCTTGATGAGACTGACTTATTTCTTTGTCTCTCACAAAACAATTTGGTCTGCCGCACACACCCTCCTGTCCAGTTTCCTTTGCTCCATTCCGCACTTGACTTTGGTACAAAGCCTTTTAAACACTTACAGATTGGAGATGCAGAAGCTTTGCAAATTCCAAATGGTCCACAAGCTCCATAAATGTCACATGGATTCTTAGGTGTCTGCCAATAAACATACCACTTCCCATCATTCTTCGAAAATCTAAGCCTCACTATTCCTTCTGGAGATATGTATATGTATGCCACAGGTTTGTCGTATAAACTATAAGAAAAATCTCGTGTGCCCTGCTTTAAGTTATCATCTACACTAAATCCATTTATATATCGACGATCCATTTCTGGTACACCAATGAAGCTCGACTTATCCCATGGTCCACTTCTCCAGTAAGGAATTGAATGTGAATCATTTGATCCATTATTGATCCAAATGAAGACTTGTGACGGTGTCTGTGGCGCCAATCCAAGCAAGAATCTCCCTGGTGATGGATCATTTTCTGCTTTCCAAGAAATCAAGAAGTTCCCCTTTCCAGACTTATTGTAACGCAACACCATGTTTGGCAGGACTGTGTCACCAGGGTGATCAAAGCTCTGCCATAACTCAGCTCCCATATGATCATTGAGAACAAAGTTTCCATTGTCTAAAAGAACTGCAGCAACTGAACTTGTATTCAATGATGACACCGAAGAAGGAACATTGGTAGACCAAATAGACTTCTGTTTCCCATCAACAAGCATCAGATTCCCATTGCTGCTAACAGTCAAGCTCGCCAAGTTGTCTGTAGCTGCAAGAGAATTTTCTCTGTTGGCCACCCATACAACTTTTCGCGGAGATATATCCTTGTGCCATATCCCCACATACTTGTTAGCATAATTATTAGGACTGAAGAAGCCTAACTCAAAAATGTGGCCTGGGGAAACTAGGGTTTGTCCCTGCGCTAACGGTTGGGAAAGAGTTATTCCATCAACTTCAGCACAGTGATAACGTGATGGAAGGAAGCTGAAAATGAAAATCAAAAGGAAGAAGAACATGGAGCCATGTAAAGCACAAAAGCTTCTGGTTCTAATATCCATTGGCATCCCAATAGGTTGCATGTCAAACAATAATGAATAATGGACATTAAGTTAATGCTCCTCTTATAGTGCTCAAGTTCAATTGCTTTCAAACTTCCGTCAATATCAAATAGATACATTTTGAAGCTTGTGAATTTCCGTGCCTAACTTGGGGACAAAGGTGACAAATGACATGGGGTTTGCATCACATGTTTCTGATCTTCTCATAAAAAAATAAAAATAAAAAAAGGTGACAAATGCTTCCAAAGTCATCCCTCAAAGAACAGAGTACGTCTTGAGTTCTGGATAAGGGTCATCATTTGGCCCTAAGCCCGCCCGGCCCATGGGGCTGAAGCCCGACCCTTTCTCAAATAGGGTAGAGTATGGGCCATGTAAATGAAGCCCGACCCGGCTCGTTTGAGCCCATCAAGGCCAATCTTGGTCCGGCCCTTTAAGCCCGCCCAATTAGACCCTAATAATTTTCTATTTTTTAAATTATGTTTCTGTTTTTTCTATAACATACAACTTATCTCTTTCTTTGTAATTGATTTCCTACGCTTTATTTTCTTTAATTTTTATTTTCATTGTTAAACAACAATTTATTTTGGGAGATTTCGAGACATAGTTAATTGAATATTACAACCTTAACTAATATTTGTAAATGTTATAAGTTAATTCCAATATATAGGTATGTATGTGTGTGTGTGTATTAAATATGATCAACAAAATTAATGAGTCTTGTATTAACTATATAATTATCGAGCCACATTTTAAGAAGAAAAAAAATATATTTCTTTTTATTAAACAAAATAAAGCCATTTTCAGCCATATTTGGCCCTTTTTGGAGGGCCGGCCCTTTCAGCCCTAGTGGCTAGAGCTTTTCGAGCGGATAAGAATTAGCATATTTAAGCTCCGGCTCTACTCTACCCGGCTCTAAATTTTGTTAACTTTAATTAGGCTCGACCTAGCCCTAAAATTTAGGGTTCAAGGCCAGAAAGATCCAGAAATTGCACCGTCCCATCATCGACCATTGTAAGAACAATCAACAAGTTACCATAACTTTGTCGGGCCCATACAAGCGTCACAATATTCCGCTTGAGCCAACCACTAGTATGGAGTTAAATTAAAAAGCATCAACACTAGAGAATACTTTTTTTGTTATGTGGGACTACACTACAGCATGGTTTTTGTCTAAGTAATCAAAAAATAACACGTTCTTCTCCAATTCAGTCCATTTGTGGGGCAGAGTTCATCGACAACGCACTGAAGCAGCAAGTGCATTCACTATCCAAGATTCCAAGAGTGAAATCAACGACGCCTAGTCTTTCCACCTCGACTTGAAATCAACAACGTCAAGTCTGTCAAACTCCGACTTGTGAACTCGAGAAACTCCTTGTGAACTCAAGAAACTCCGACTGGTTTACTAGGGAGCAGGGACTCCAATGTCAAAAGTCTTTCTACGCGTTTGCGAATCCGGTAATAGCTTCATGAAAAAAGCCGAAGATACTTTGAAGCAACTCGTGGAATATTTCGTCTTAATTTACACGCATGCTATTCACTTTCTCGACATCTCACGTGGTACCCTCTCTCGGACATTTTAACAAAAGCGAATTCCTCTAGTGATATTTGTGCTTTAATTTGGTAATTTTGCCAGACGCTCAATGAAACTGTATGTGCCAAATTCATTGATCGACATGCACTTTAGAGTGAAATGGTGACTAAAAACAAGGGAGTGTAAGTTTCAACGCAATTCTTTGGATAAGTGCAAGATTTTATAAGATTTATATATTTTCACTTTGCAGGACCGGTCTTTTTTCACTAATAATTAGAAAATTACAACAGAACAGAGTCCTTAGGGGATTATAAAAGCTACTACGATATGGAATACATAAATTTTAAAGATGATTTTGGTACTTTATCACATGGGGTATTGTATGTGTGTTGATCTCTTCCCACATGCAATCCACATATCAGATATTGTGGAATTATCCAATATGATATTTTATTGTATAAAACATACGAAATTTGAGACGAAGCAAAAATGGAATCATGTTGTGGTTAGAGCATTCAACTTTGTAGAAGATAAATACAAAAAGGTTTTTTGTTGCATACAAATTGGATTGCAACAAAAAAAAAATCAAAATTTCATATTTTCTCTATGAAAGTATGAAGTAGAAAATTTATTGGTGGTAACATACAAATTTCAGAGAAATTTCGGACAAAATTTCGGTGTGAATTTTTTAATATATTTTGTGTGTGTAGATATTTCAAAAATTAAGAATTTCGTGGAAATGTACTGAAAATTTCGAGAAACTCCTGACAGAAATGATATAGCATATGAATTTCGTTTCGGTACTTCAAAATTAAGGAAGTTTTGGCTGTTTTGGAGAAATTTGAAACCTTGTCTACGAATCTACGATTTTACAAAAGTATTACAAATGCTGATTTCTCCTCACTTAGATTCTTCTTAAGGGAATTTCTTCTCTTTTGGATTCCCTTTCAAAGGATTACTCCTCACTTAGATTCCCTTCAAGCTTTGTGGGGCCTCTAGCCCAACCCAGCAAACTGCAGCAGCGCCTCCGCCCCTGCCTACACATCACAGCAGTGCCTCCACCTTGCAAGTCCGGCGTTTGCAGTCGCAGCCCAGCAGCCCAGCCCCGCCTGCAACAGCCTGCGCGCTCGCTCAACCTTGCAGATCCCAGCAGCCCCGCATCAACCCTCCTCACCAGCCAGCCGACCTCAGCCCGGCCTCAAGCGCTACTACACCTGCATGCAAGGCCCCCGCGCCTGCGCAGCACATCCCACATCTGCGCCACCCACCTAGCGTCCGCGCAGCCCACCCAACCTCGCTGCAGCACTCATCCACGGTCTGACAAAGCCTGATCGATATCCAACCACCCACCTGCACAATAGGAGGAGAAAGAACAGAGAATAGAAAGAAGAAGAGGACACGAAGGAAGAAGAAAAAACAAAGAAAAAAAAGAGTAGGTACCCGGCCCAAGAAAAAAAAACAATTGTAAAAAAAAAAAAAGAGAAAAAAAAAAACAGAAGGTCCAAAGAAAAGGCCCTCGGCCCAGAAAAAAAAAAAAAAAAAAAAAAAAAAAAAAAAAAAAAAAAAAAAAAAAGGGAAACATGCCCTGTGGCCAAGAGAAAAAAAAGGCCCCGTGACCCATTGCTGAAAAGAAGAGGAAGCGGCCCAGTTTTCTCAAACTCAAAAACATCGCTACGCACGCGTGCGCTAGGATTGTTTTATTTTCTCGAAATCAAGTATGATTTCTTTATTTTATTTTATGATTTTAACAAAGCATGCTTTATACTTTATTGTTTAGGATCTTTGACCCAGAGCACAAAAATAAACCAAAGTTATCCCACTTACCCCACCAACAAATTTTTATTCTCATCTACCCAATTTAACACCAAATGACCATTTTGCCCTTAATCTAATTAAGAAATTACCCATTGTCTATCTCTCTCATCCCATCCGGCAGATCGATCTGTCTCCTCTCTCTCTCTCTCTCTCTCTCTCTCTCTCTCTCTCTTTCTCTCTCTCTCTCTCTCTCTCTCTCTCTCTCTCTCTTTCTCTCATCGAGCTCGTACAGCTTCGACGAGTCTGCAATCCGCGCCGGCAAGCACCCCTCAAGTTGTTCTCGTAAAGATTCAGGCCTTCCAGCTCCAGCCGAGTCAACTCGTCGAGAATCGGCCCCGTTTTCAACTTCTCTCTCTCTCTCTCTCTCTCTCTCTCTCTCTCTCTCTCTCTCTCTCTCTCTCTCTCTCTCTCTCTCTCTCTCTCTCTCTCTCTCTCTCTCTCGCTGCCGGCGCCGACTTCTTCTTCTCTCTCTCTTGGAACCACCGTCTCCTCCGAATTCCTCGCCAGAGAGACGACCAGGATCATGATTGAGATCCACAGCCATCTCGTCGGCACCGTCCGATTGATTGTCAGCAACTTTCTTGACCTGCAATCGAAGATCCGGTCGTTCACGACACTGCAGATTCCGGCCTTCTGGAAGATTCCACGGCGTGTTGAACGTCGCCGCGTCGTTCAATCACGAGTCGGAGTCATCCAAGGAGCTAGACGATGTCTCAGGGATCGGGCAAGGGAGAGAGCTTTCGATGCCGACACCGGAGGGACAGCTTGACGAGGTCGACAGAGAATTTCTCCAGGTGGCTCCATGTTGAACATCAAGGTCTCAATACTTGAAATCCAATTTGAACAAGGCAATTGCAGAAATTGCTTCGTCAAAAGCAAAAAAGATAAGAAAATGATTGTTCTGGTGAAGTGGTGATAAAAAAAAAAAGTGACTGTTCTGGTAACAAACTTACTCTCAATGTCTTTTTTTTTTTTTTTTTTTTTGGTAAAATAGAGGCAGAAGGCTTAGAAAGAAAGGAAAAAAAAATGTCTATTGGGGGGTAATAAATGTTTTGAATTAATGTAATCTCTTCGTTTTTTTCCTTGATCAAAGTTTTATTTGTCTAATTTTACTGAGATTAGTTCTCATTCCAGTGATCGAAAGTTCTATTGGGGGGCAATAGACGTCTATTGGGGGGCAATACATGGTTGATAGACGTCTATTGCCCCTTTATTGGGGGGCAATAGACGTCTATTGGGGGCCAATACATGACTAATAGTCGTCTATTGAGGGGCAATACATGGCTGATAGTCGTCTATTGGGGGGCAATACATGGCTGATAGTCGTCTATTGGGGGGCAATAGACGTCTATTAGGGGGCAATAGACGTCTATTGGGGACAAAAAAACTTTCCGGTGGGTGGTAGCCGGTGATCGGATTCCGCCGGGCGGTGACCGGATTCCAGCGAAAATTGGCCGGATTCCGGCGACAGCTCACCGGATTCCGACGAAGTTGGCCGGAATCCGACGGCCGGTGACCGGACTCCGGCGAAGTCCCCTATGGTTTCTCTCTCTTCCATTCTCTCTCTCTCTCTCTCTCTCTCTCTCTCTAAGTAACAAATGTGAGGGTAAAATGGTATTAAAAAAATAATAAAAACAAAAAAAAAATCTTAATGGGGTATTAGGGAATACCTCCTTAGAGTGTTTTGGGTAAGAGGGAATTAAAAAAACTTAGTGGGGTAAGTGGGAAAAAATCTCTAAAAATGGTGTAAATGGACAAAAACCCTATTGTTTATGCTTTTATTTTATTTTGTTATTAAGCATGTTTAATTAGATAATTTTGATTGTTTTAAGCATGCCTTATTATTTATGCTTTATATCATTATATTTAAGCATGATTTATAATTATGTTTAAGCACGCTTTATATTTTATTGCTTATGTTTTTATTATTCAATTGTGAGCATGTTTTGTGAATTTTATTTACTCTTATATAATTATTCCTAAGCATGCCTTTATATTATGCTATTGTTTATATTTTATTTTACGCATGATATATTATTGCTATTATTATATGTAGCATATATTTTGTTTGTGCAATTTGAGCATGTCATGTAGTTTATTTTTATATATGCTATGTTTTATTTATTATTAAATGTGTTATAGTTATTTTTGTAATACAACATATAAAATTCCATTTTGCCATGATAATGAAAATTCATGCGCATTATACACACACTTACTGCGATAAAATATTTTCACATAGTATCGAAAAAATGTGACCATTACGAATCTTGGTCTTGAAATCTAATTCATATGTTTGAAAAATAATTTATGTGGATGTCTTTATGACTGCGTAATTTATATCTTCTCTCTTGTTTTATGTAGATGGCTGATCTAACTCGACCTGAGTTTGACATCTTGGACTCAGAACTTGAGCACCATCGTTGGGTTTCGATATGGAAACTGCCTTTGTGGCAAAAGACTACACTGCCACCATTACTGATCCCAAAGATGATGAACTATCTAATAAGGTGAAAGCATATGCCTTAATTTTTCTGAGGCGACATATTGATCCTAGCCTACGCTGGGAGTATCTTCAGTTGAAGACACCCAAAGCACTGTGGGATGCCCTTAAAGGACGTTTTGGGAACATTCACGATACTTTGCTCCCAGGACTGGCTGTTCAGTGGAATGGAATCCGCTTGCTTGACTATAAAAAGGTCAATGACTTCAACAAGGACATGTTGCGCTTAAAGGCACGTCTCAATTTCTATGGAAGGGAAATCACAGAAGATGATATGATCTACAAGACTCTTACCACCTTTCCTAATTCAGCTTTTATACTAGCGAACCAGTATCAGTTGAATTATGACAACAAAAGAATCACAACCTTCAATAAGTTGATAAGCCTACTGCAAGTGGCTGAGAGACAAAATGAGATTCTCTTGAATAACAATGCCAGGCCAACTGGGACAAAGAAAATTCCCGAGGCTAATTATGGAAAAATGAAAGGTGGAAATAACTCCAATGCAAGGGGGTTTAGACGTGCTGATCCCTACCCACGTGGCAACAATGCACCATGTGGAAAGGGACATGGGGATAGTGGAAACAAGATGAAAAAGGAAAGAGTTGACAATGAACCATGTTATAGGTGTGGATTCATTGGGCATTGGTACAAGAACTGCCAAGCAAACAATAGAGTAGCAGCCAATTACAAGAGGTATAGAGAGTCTAAAGAACAAGAGGCTCACTATATGGAAAAAGAAGGTCATGACCTAGACGTCAACCTTACAATTGTAGACTTCAATGGCAAAAAGGAACTTGCTAAGTCAATGGATGCTCTCAATCTTGACTGATCTGTTTTTATTTTCCAAAGATAGTTGTGAAGGCATAATGCCTCATTTTTAATTAGACTATTATTTGGTCTTAAAGAATGGTTTGATGAATCAGATTTCTAAACAAAGACCTTGATTTGCTTATCGTTGGCTTATTAATAAATTTCAAATTTTATTCTGAAGCACTGAATTTATTCAAATTTATTTACTATACACATATTTACATGGTTCGACATAGCACTATAAAGATGTAAAGCAATACATCTAGAGAAAAATTATTAGAATGAAAAGAATATCATTCTACGCAAATAGAAATACTCTAAAGAATATGAGTTATATTTTCTAAATACTTCCCATTTATTTATAGGAATGAATGGAGGAGAACTTGAGTGCTTAGATGATAGTGGGACTACCCACACAATATTAAGAAATAGGTAATTATTCATTGAACTAATAGCCTATAATTCCTCTGTGACTACGATGATTGGATTATCACAACTAATAAAATGGCAAGGAACTGCCAAATTTTTGCTGCCTAATGGCGCAACATTTCAAGTCACAGACGCTCTATATGCACCAAGAGCTAATCGAACCTTGTTAATGTTTCAAAGCAATTTGTTCCAACGGTTATCATGTAAAAACACACCGTGAGAATGGAACTGAATACCTTGATATTACATCTAATGACTGTGGAAGGAAACACATCTTAGAGAAACTTATGAATCAATTTAGTGGACTGTACCTCACTACGATTTGGATCATTGAATCTTATACTGTCAGACACTGACTCATACAGGCTTTTGCATGACCGCCTATGGCACCGAGGTCGTGACATGATGATCCGTATTTTTCAAGAACTCACACGGACATCCCTTCTTTTGAGTGAAAAATGGGAGAAAAATCCGCCACACTGCAAGGTGTCGGTTCTAGGATTGCTCAAATGCAGTCATTGCTTTTCTAAAGTACCAGAAGCACTACCTCCCTCCCATTATGCCTCATTGACTATTTCAAAGGTACATCACTCGTTTTGCAAAGCCTACTCTTTAGCAAAAACAGGATTGAGACCTTCCTATGCTAAAGATACAAAACAAAACATTCCATTCTTACAAAGGATACAAAGAGATGTCTGTGGACCTATCCATCCAGAATGCGGACCATTCAAGTACTTTATGGTTCTGGTGGATGCTTCGACAATTTGGTCACATGTCGTTTTATTGTCCACAAGAAATGCTGCAATACTCCTAGCAGAGATTATATGTTTGAGGGCTCACCACCCTGATCACCCTATCAAGTCTATAAGGCTTGATAATGCTGGAGAGTTTACATCAATAGCATTTGATGATTATTGCATATCTATTTGGATCGATGTAGAGCATCCTGTACCCCATGTGCATACACAAAATGGTCTCGCAGAAGCCACCATCAAAAGGCTATAGATGGTGGCTAAGGCATTGGTTATCCGCACCAACCTGCCTATATCTGCATGGGGTTATGCAATATTGCACGCAGCTTTACTTATTCGTTTAAGACCCACAGCTATCCAACCATTTTCTGCATACCAGTTGGTAACTGGATATGAGCCTGACATTTCACACTTACGCATATTTGGTTGAGCAGTATATGTGCCTATTACGCCCCCACAACGCATCAAAATGGGTCCTCAGAGACGATTAAGTATTTATGTTGGATACGAATCCCCAACAATTATCCATTATTTGGAACCCTTGACAGGCGATCTCTCTACCGCTAGATTTGCGGATTGTCACTTTGATGAGACAGTCTTCCCGTCGTTAGGGGGAGATAGGAAAAAGGATTTTCCAAGGGAACGACAGGAATTGTCGTGGTTTGTCCCCACTCTGTCTCATTTTGATCCCCGCACTTCACAAAGTGAAAGTGAAGTGAAAAGAATAATCAATCTTCAGAACGTAGCAGATTCGATGCCTGATGCGTTTACTGATATCGTAAAAGTGACGAGATCACATATACCAGCTGCAAATGTGCCTGCAAGGTTAGAAGTCCCCAACAAGGGGCACGGTGCCACAGATAGAGGCACTGCAACCGTAATTAATGGAGGTGTGGTTAAGGTCGTGGCTCCCCAAGGAAGAGGGGGAGGTCACTTGGTTCGATTGACATTCACCCAAGGAAGAAGAGGGTGGGTAAGGCACAAACCAATCATCAATGTATAGAATCCCTCTCATGAGATTGTCTCTGATTATAGTTATGTCCATGAATCAATACTGGAGGACGCTTCGATGTTTGAAATGATTCCAGAGAACAAAGAAATCTCAAAGGATTACGAGAGTACGTATGAGTTGATAGAAAGATCTTCCATACACATTGATGATATATACTGTTGCTCAAGGAATCATAGAGCACGATGATATCGAACCACGCTCTGTTGAAAAATGTCAACAAAGAGCAGATTGGCCTAAATGGAAAGAATCAATCCAGGTAGAATTAGATTCTCTGACAAACAAACAGGTATTTGGTCAGGTAGTGCTAACCCCACCAAGTGTAAAGCCTGTAGGACAGAAATGAGTCTTTGTCAGAAAGCGTAATGAGAAGAATGAAGTCCTGAGGTACAAGGCTCGCCTTGTGGCGCAAGGTTTCTCACAACACCCTGGAATTAACTACGAGGAGACATACTCTCCCGTAATAGACGTTATAACATTCCGCTACTTAGTTAGTTTGGTAATTTCTGAAGGACTGGAAATGCAGCTCATGGATGTGGTTACTGCATATCTCTATGGGGATCTAGATTCAGAGATATATAAGAAAGTGCCTGATGGCCTTACATTACCCAAGCCAAGTGACTCTAAACGCTCACTTTACGGATTAAAACAATCCAGGCCGATGTGGTATACTCGTCTAAGTGACTACTTGATTGGGAAGAGATATAAGAACGATGAATTATGCCCCTGCGTATTCATAAAGAAAACAAGTTCCGGATTTGCAATTGTAGCAGTATATGTCGATGATATGAACATAACAGGCACTCTTGATGAAATAAGAGAAACCGCGAGCTACTTGAAATCCGAATTTGAGATGAAGGATCTTAGGAAAACTCGATTCTATCTAGGCCTTGAACTAGAACACCGAGTTTGTGGAATACTAATCCACCAGTCTGCGTATGTCCAAAAGTCAGGCGATATAACATGGACAAAGCGCATCCTACTAGCACTCCCATGATCGGTCGAAGCTTGGATGCAAGGAAAGATCCATTTTCGTCCAAAGGAAGATGACGAAGAGGTGTTGGGAGCTGAAATTCCCTATCTAAGTGCAATAGGCGCATTATTGTACTTAGGCATGTACTCGACCAGACATTGCACTCTCAATGAACTTGTTAGCTAGATTTAGCTCAGCGCCAACGCAGCGTCACTGGAATGGTATCAAGAACATTTTCCGATACCTAAAAGGAACCATTGACTTGAGACTGTTCTTTCCCTACAGAGAGACAAGAGGGACCGTAGATGGAATTGCAATCCCTAAAGGAAATGTTGATGGCGAAAGTGCCACTCACTACACTGAAACACCAAATGACGTTTTGGTTGGTTTTGTTGATACTGGGTATCTCTCTGACCCACATAAAGGTCGTTCCCAAACTGGTTATGTATTTACCAATGGGAACACGACGATATCTTGGAGATCAACCAAGCAAACCCTTGTGGCTACCTCCTCGAACCACTCAGAGATCATTGTTGTACATGAGGCGGTTCGTGAGTGTGTACGGTTAAGAACTATCATTGCACATATTCGAGGGATTAGTGGTTTGAGTTTTACCACTAAAGAGCCTACTTGCATTTATGAACACAATGCAGCTTGCATCGAATAGATGAAGCTAGGTTGTATTAAGGGTGATAACACAAAACACATATCGCCAAAGTTTTCCTACAATCAGCAACAACAGACCCTCCTCAAGATTCAAGTGAATCAAGTAAGGTCTGAGGAGAATGTGGCAGATTTGTTCACCAAATCACTGCCTAAGGCCACATTTGAGAAACATGTGAAAAGCATAGGAATGCGAAGACTTTCCAAGCTTACTTGATTAATGTAATGATCAGGGGGAGGTGTAGACGTCAGGGGGAGTCTAACACACACATGTCATTCTCAAATGTAGAATGTGCGTTGTGCTCTTTTCCTTCGACCAAGTTTTATTTTTGTCCCACAGGGTTTTTATTGTTACTTGACAAGGATTTTAGTGAGGCAACAACTCATGCACCATTTCATCTTTGACTTGGCACAAGGGGGAGTGTTGAAGGAAAAACACATTATGTGTCTTCGTCAAAGAAACAGACGAAGAGGGAATCAAGCAATTACAAATCACAGCTCAATCAGCATTTAGTATCATCAATGTAATTGATATTTCCGTTGTAATCTTATCTCTATATAAAGGGGTTATGAATGAAATGAGTAGACAAATTTCAATTGTCATTTTACTTTTATATATATATATATATATATATATATATATATATATATATATATAGCAGATGTTTCAATCTTTGGTAAGTAGCTTATTAGTTTACTCCCTCCTAATTTCACTCAATAGATAGGGTGGTATTGCGTTCAGCAAATGTCTCTTTCTAAGAGTTCCACAAAACCGTGTCACCCTGCCATATTTGTAATAGGTACCAAGTAGCCTGGCTAAAATTTTGAGACTTGGTTACCCAGTGTCGAGAATGACTCCTCTCTTCCTTGAAAAATCAGATCGAGAAAAGGGCAAAAAATGATGTCAAACGCTTCTTCCTTTCTAGGCATATCAACAAAGACCATTCGTGCACCAATCCATTATCCTATACTTGAAAAACTTCTCTCTGTCTTCTCTAATGGCTTCCACTACCAAAGAAACCGCCTCAGAGTTCCTTCCTCTTATCACAGTCTTCAAAGATCGCAGAGTCATGGGCTCACCATATGTGACCCCATCTCTTCAAACCCCAGAAACAAATTTCTTCTCCAAACTCATCACCAATGCAGTCGCAGTGAGACTATCGATTCCGTTCCCAAGGAGATAGACACAGAGCTTCTCCCATTTCTCAGAATCTACAAAGACGGCTCTGTTGAACGACTCATGGGCTCCCCATATGTACCCCCAACACTTGATGACCCAGATTCAGGAGTGTCATCAAATGACATCACAATTTCACAAAATCCTTTGATTTCTGCCAGACTCTTCCTCCCAAAACTCAATGAGCCTCACAAGAAAATACCCATTTTGGTTTACTACCATGGTGGGGCTTTCTGCGTCGAATCTGCCTTCTCTTTTGATCACCACAGGTTTCTCAACAGCTTGGTGTCCCAAGCCAAAGTTGTTGCTGTGTCAGTCGAGTACAGAATGGCTCCTGAGCACTCTCTCCCCATTGCATATGACGATAGCTGGGCTGCACTGAATTGGGTTGCCTTGCATTTTGCTGATAATGGCATCAATGAAGAGCCCTGGTTGATCAGTCACGGCGACCCGAATCGGTTATTTCTGGGTGGTGATAGTGCAGGAGCCAACATTGCTCATAATGTGGCAATGAGAGTTGGGAAAGAAGGATTGCCTAATGGTATAAACTTGTTGGGTGTCTTTCTTACACACCCTTTTTTTTGGGGCTCCAAGCCAATTGAGGGAGACCCTTGTGAAGAGCCTGAGAAGGATTTGGCTTGTTTGGTTTGGGACATGGCGTACCCTTCAGCCCCTGGTGGGATTGATAATCCAATGATCAATCCTGTTGCTCCAGAAGCACCAAGCTTGGCTGGACTTGGGTGTTCAAGGGTGCTTGTTAGTGTTTCTGAGAACGATGAGCTGAGGCATAGAGGTGTGGGTTACTATGAGGCAGTGAAAAGAAGTGGGTTTGAAGGTGAAGCAGAGTTGGTTGAAGTGGAAGGAGAGGATCATGCATTTCATATTTTGAAATTTGAGACTCGGAATGCTAAGGAATTGACAAAAAAGTTGGCTGATTTCCTCCTCAAGTGAAATGCATCTTCTCTGTTCTCGTCGAGTTTTATGGCTGCTGAGAACTCAACTTGTGATTGGTTAATTTGCAGTGGGTTTCATCCCTTGCAGGGGTTTATCCAAAACCCAATCCTTTGCATGTGGTTGTATACTTGTAATGTACTACTATGAGTCTATGATATTGAATTATTGAAACTAAAACTTTATTGAATTCTTGTTTGATACATATATTTGATGAAAGTGGAAGCCAGTAGATGAAGAATAAGCCGCTAACGCATAATTCTAGTGTGACCAATATTGGGGAGCGAAATGAAAGTTATAGATCTGCACCATATTCCGTTCTTTGTGGATATGGTTTACATGAACAGTACTAAAATGACTAAGAATTGAAGCTGCTTGCAATTTTTTAGAGTTCCTGGAGGGTGCAGATTGATGTTTTCCTTTTGAACAAGATTGGGACCAATGTAGTGTGTGTGTGTGTGTTGGAACCAACGTAACTCATGTATATTTCAACTACTAAGTGAAAGCACATCTACTACTGAGTCAAGGGAATTAACTGACAAGTGGTTTGTAATTATCATCTCTATTCAGGTCCTCAAGGCTTGAAGTTGTGTTTGAGTTTTACCAGTATTTGTTAAAAGGGGATAATTAGACAGCAGAGTTTTACAAGACATCAATCAGATCTTTGAATTTAAACACAGAGAACTATTGAACAACTCCCATAGTCCCATGATGAAAGAATGAAGCACATAACAATATTTCTTCATGTCAGCAAAGAATATTAAACGAATTATTGAGAATTATATATACATACAGTACATTGACAACAATTTGCTGAAAAAATTATCCAGAGCATATGAGTGCTACCACTTCACTATCACAAGGTTTATGGAATCACAAATAATTAATACACATTATATGCAAAATTCTACAGTATGTCAACATATGACATACGTTCTATTACAACTTTTAGGACTTACTCACTCAAACAAGAACATAATATATATACCTCACTCATCTTAATGATGATTTTACATGAGTTGTCGAAAGTGATAACATCACTCCTCGAAGTGGTAAATATTACATAAATTATAATATCTATGAGAAAATTTGACATACTTTAGTCATTCTCCCAACGATATGGGTAGTAAGTACAACTGACGAATGTTCTTTAGGGCCACTACAGTTGACTTGCTATTTCTTCTCTGCAAATCAGCCTTCTTACAGCTCTTCCGGCCACAATCTAATAATGAAATTGAAGTAACGGAGAAGTGAACTTTATGTGGAAATAATCGAGGCAGAATTTTCAGAGCTAAAGTTAAACTAAAATGCAACACCAGAATAAATGAATCATGATTGAATACAAAAAACTCTTCTTGAAACATACTGTTTTTGTCTGCAATTTGTATTAGTATAGTAATGAAAAACACCTTCACCAAGATGTGCAGTGTTTACATTAAATTTTGTTTATTTTCTCTGCCGATTACCAAAAGAAGGGGGGGAAAAAAGCAGGAATGATACAAATGATAGCAAGGAAAAATAAGAAATTAAAACTTCAGGAAAAAAAGCTAGTTAAAAGTTCCTTCTTCTTTTTTGAGGCAGAAGAGGTCAAACTTCATTGAAAGGAGAAAACTTACATCAAGAAAGCTTCAGCTGCAATGGCAGCTGTAAGGAAAGGAGGAGTAGAAAGATAAAAACATTCTGAAATGAAAAGAGGATAGTTTGGCTGGAATAATCTTTCATTCATTCACGATTGAATAGTTATACAAGGAGAGACCTACTCTACAAGGCAACTGTTCCTACAAGTACAGAATATACAAGAGATTACAAGTATAAATAGATTACAACATTCCAATTATAGAAGATACGAATTGATTACTTTCCTAACACTCCCCCTCAAGTTGGAGAGTGGATATCTCGAACTCCCAACTTGTGAATCATAGGAAGGAATATTTCCTTTCCCAAGGCCTTAGTGAGGACATCCGCCAATTGATGAGCAGAAATGACAAACTTGGTAACAACAGAACCATCTTGGATTTTATCCCTGATGTAGCAGTCCATTTCAATATGACGAGTTCGCTCATGAAAAACTGGATTCGCTGCAATGTGCATCGCTGCCTTGTTATCACAAAATAGCAAGGCGGGTTCTTGATGTAATATTCCTAAGTCTCTGAGTAGGTATCGAAGCCACGTTAATTCACAGCAGGCACCTGTCATTGCACGATACTCCGCTTCAGCTGAAGAAAGCGAGATTGTTTTCTGTCTTTTTGATCTCCATGAAACCAACGAAGAACCAAGAAAAACACAATAACCTGTGGTTGATCTTCTAGTAATGGGGCACCCTGCCCAATCTGAATCACAATAAGCACGCAATCTGAGATCACTCTGTGAAGAGAAAAATAAACCTTGACCATGTGCACCTTTGAGGTAACGCACAACACGTAAAGCTGCCTCCATATGAAGTTTTCGAGGTTGATGCATGAATCTGCTTAATACATGGACTGAATAAGTGATATCCGGTCTTGAAACAGTAAGGTATATTAATCTGCCAACCAATCTTCTGTAACGAGCCGGATCTTTGAGCAAGTCACTCATGTCAGATAACTTCAATCCTCATTCCATAGGTGTGTCAACAGGGGCAGCGCCCATCAACCCTGCATCCTTAATAATCTCTAATGCATATTTTCATTGAGAAATAAAAATTCCATTTTTTGAAGCAGAAACCTCAATGCCAAGGAAATATTTTAAGTCTCCAAGGTCTTTAATACGGAAATTACGATGAAGAAATTGCTTGAGTGCATCAATACTTGCATAATCATTTCCCGTAATCAAAATATCATCAACATATATCAAGAGGGCAGTAAAAGACTTGCCTTGTCTCTTGGTGAATAAAGAGTAGTCAGCCCTGGATTGTATGTAACCAGCAGATCGAATAGCCTCTGAGAACTTTGCGAACCACTAACAAGATGCCTGCTTCAGACCATATAATGACTTGTGAAGTCGGCAGACCAATCTTTCCTCCCCCTGTTTTTGAAGCCCTGGTGGAGGAGACATATAGATTTCCTCATGGAGGTCGCCATGTAAGAAAGCGTTATTGACATCCAGTTGGTGAAGTGACCATCCCCGGGCTGCTGCCAAGGCAAGTAAACATCGGACAGAAATAATTTTGGCAGTGGGAGAGAAAGTTTCCTAATAATCAACCCCCTCCATTTGCGTGATTCCTTTGGCCACTAATCGGGCTTTGTACCGCTCAATGGTACCATCAGACCGGTGTTTGATTTTATAAACCCAACGACAATCAATTGGTTTCTTACCGGCCGGGAGAGAAGTGAAGGTCCATGTACCATTTTCTTGGAAAGCCTGCAATTTAGCTCTCATCGCCTCCTGCCACTCAGGATGAACAACCGCTTCGGAATAAGAACTGGACTCGATTGCTTGACTGATTTGTGCAATGAAAGACCGGTGGGTGGGCTTATAGCGGTGGTAGGAGACATAGTTGGAGAAGGGATAACGAGTTCCTTTAGTTGGACCGGGAAACAAAGAAGATGACGGGTCGAAGGAAGGCAGCGTGACCTGGGAGTAGACATAGTCTCAGAATTTCACCGGCGACGCCGTGATACGGCTGGAGCGACGAAGAGGCGCGGGTGAGGGTGGTTCAGGCTCGGGTAGAGGCTGGTCTGGGAAGGGGCCAGGCGACGCGGGGGTTGGCACCTGCGATGTGGGTGGCACCGGCGATGCGGGTGATCTGGGTGGGCTGGCGGTGGTGTCAGAGGATGGGATCTCAATTGGTGACGGTGGTGGGACTGTGTCGGTCGAAGAAGGAGGAAGATGAGGGTCAATTTCGGGGTCAATGGGAGATATGTGGTCAGACTGATGGGTAGGGTCATCTAAGGGAGATGGGTCAGTGAGCGGGAAAGGAATAGGGCTAGAATTTGGGCCCAAAGAAGAAGAATTGGTATTGGACTTGATAGAAGCATATGGAAAGGATGTTTCATGAAAAACGACATCTCTACTGGTGAAAATTCTGCGGGTAGATAGATCAAACAATTTATAAGCCTTTTGGCCAACAGGATAACCAATAAAAACACATTTAATGGCGCGAGGAGAGAATTTATGTGTGATACGAGGATTAGTAGCATAAGCTAAGCAACCGATGGTGCGAAGATGAGAAAAAGAAGGAGGTTAATTATAAAGACGTTCAAAAGAAGTTTGAAAAGAGAGAAGAGGAGTTGGGAGACAATTAATGATATGAACTGTAGAGAGTACACATTCACCCCAAAATTGAGTAGGGAGTTGAGCATGAAATTTCAAGGCACGTGCAACTTGTAAAACGTGACAATGTTTGCGTTCCACAACCCCATTCTGTTGAGGCGTGTAAACACAGGAATGTTGAAAAATTACACCATGATCTTTGAAGAAAGATTGGAGTGAAAGAAATTCTCCTCCATTATCACTTCGAAAAGTTCTAATGCAAGATGAGAATTGAGTAGACACAAAAGTAAAAAAATGTTTCAAAAGTGATTGCGTTTCATCTTTGTGTCTCATCAAAAACATCCAAGTAAAGCGCGTGTAATCATCAACGATGGTGAGAAAATAATGGGCACCAGAAAGGGAAGGGTGTTTATAACGACCCCAAATATCACAATGAATAAGATCAAACGGTTTATTAGATGAAATTGAACTAGTCCCAAAACGTAAACGACTTTGCTTAGCCAAAGGACATATAGGGCAAGCATTATTAGAACTAACAGAAAAATTCAAAAAGTTCTTAGCAATGAAACTTAAACAAGAAGGAGAAACATGTCCTAAGCGACTATGCCAGAGATTGGTAGATGAGGTGGTGAGGTTACAAGCGGGCTGGTTGTTTGAGGTAGAATGACGGTTGGTCAAGGTTTTCTTCGTCGCTAGTGCTACCAAGTAATATAGGCCATTACGCTGCCTACCCAAACTAATCATCCTCTTCGTAACCAGATCTTGCAAAACACACCAATAAGGGAAAAATGTCACTGAACAGCTCAAGCCTCTTGTTAGTCGACTAACGGACATTAAATCGACTTTGAATGTAGGCACACATAGCACATCATGCAAATAATATGTAGAATTTAGAGGCAATGATCCTTTGGCCGCAATATGGGCTTTCTCCCCACTAGGTAACAATACTGGAGGCAATGAACAACTTTTACCCCCATGTAAAAATAATTTTGAGGATGAAGAGATATGGTCCATCGCGCCGCTATCAATGATCCAGTGACAAGAGGAAATTTTAGACAAACCTGGTGGGGTTTTTGGCTTAGCCACTGCTGCATGTGCTTGGGAATTTTCACCTCCATCTTTGACACTGAGGATGGACAAGAGTTGTCGAAGTTGCGCCTCTGAAACACCTGATATCACAGACTTGACGTCATCTTTAGTTAATCCCTCAGAGACATGATTGGCTGCTGAATTTCTTCCTCGGTTCCCATCAGTCTTAGAACGATTTGTTCTCTCTTTTGGGTGACCAGGTGGATATATCCAATTAATTTGTAGCAAGTTTCAACAAAGTGTCCCATGTCCCCACAGTAAGAGCATTTAGGTCGGCCTTTGGAAGAGCCCAAACGACGCTGGTCTGGATCAATATGTCGTCCATCATTGGTAGAGGAGCGATGTGTTGGTCGAGCAGACTGATTTGATCAGTTGTTCCTGACAGCCATGGCAGCACTTGTGCTTGAGTCTGTGGCATATGCCGCATTGAGATGCCTTTGTTTTTCAACTTGGCAAATAGATCCATAAGCTTGTCTAGCTTAAGGAAGAAGATTCATGAGAAGGATCTGTCCTCGGGCAGCACTGTAGGACTCATTCAAACCCATTAGAAATTGCATAAGCTTTTGTCGGTCATGTTGTGCTCCACAGGTACAAGAAGACGCATCTGTGTAGGAGGATAATTCATCCCATAAAGTCTTCAACTTGGTGTAGTAAGCAGAAACTGAAAGTTGTTCTTGTCGATGATAGGCGATTTCTCGTTGAATTTCAAAGATTCGAGGCGCATTACTTTGAGAAAAACGCTCACGAAGGTCTTCCCAAACTTCACGTGCAGTGGTGTAGTAAATCACACTGTCTGAGATCTCTGGAGCAATGGAATTAATAATCCATGAGTGGACCATGTCATTGCATCGAGACCATGTATCATAATCATCTGGATGAGTTTCTGCCGAAGGAGGCTTGATAGTGCCATTGACAAAGCCTAACTTATTCTTGGCATTTAGAGCGATAGTCATTGCTCGCAACCAAGTTGGATAATTATCTCCATTCAGTGGTTTGGAAATTAAAACCAAACCTGGATGATCTGAATGGTGGAGGAAGTAGGGATTAGAGAGTTTTTGTTCGTCTGCCACGTTGAGTGGTTGTCTTCTAGAGATTGAAGAAGGGCGCTACTGTATGAGAGGATAGAGCACAGCTGCGAGAGAGAGAGAGAGAGAGAGACATGATTTTAGTCCTGCTCTGATACCATGAAAAGAGGATAGTTTGGCTGGAATAATCTTTCATTCATTCACGATTGAATAGTTATACAAGGAGAGACCTACTCTACAAGGCAACTGTTCCTACAAGTCAGCTACAATCAAGGAGTACAGAATATACACGAGATTACAAGTATAAATAGATTACAACATTCCAATTATAGAAGATACGAATTGATTACTTTCCTAACTTGAAGTAGAAGACCTAGCATGTTGTGCCATAAGATGTGCAACCTTATTGACATATAGCCTAGCATGAGTAATCCTCAAATTGGGATAGCTTTCTAAGATGGAACTCATATCATCATAAAGACGTCCCAACAGCAAAGATGTATTTGTGTTGGATGACATAGCCAGTTGACGTTGCACTAGTTGAGAATCAGTTTCAATTATTACCGGCAGTAACGCCTGCTCCACAGCAAAGTGCACAGCCATTTTGCACGCCCCCGCCTTAGCATGCTCAGGTGAAATCAGTCCCTGAAGCGGCCTGCCCCCACCCATTATCATCTTCCCAGTAGGATCTCGTACCACAAAACCTACACTGCCCTTGCGTGAAACAAAGTCAAATGAGCCATCAACGTTTATCTTGTATATGTCAGCAGTCCCGACAAATATGAAGAGTTGTTTCAACTGCAGTCTCACATAAAACACAAACTTGTGTCTCCAAAGATTGTTGTCTCGGAGGATACCTTTGGAGTCCCAAAGTTAAAAGTTCCTTAGTATGATGTGGTTTTTTTTTTTTGATCACATCAACAACTAGTCATTTTTGTGAGTCGAACTCACAACCTCCCACTTACAAAGGGGAGACTTATGCAACTTATGTTGTGGTTTATTGCATTAAGAAATTAAATACAAAAAAAAAAAAAAATCTTATATTGTAACTGCTGCTCTGATGGATCCCTTAAAACATAAATTTTATCAAAGATATATGTCTTTCTCAAATATCAACCCCAACAGTTTCCTTTTTGTCAAATTTTCAAAAATAGTTGGCTAAAATAACTTTGATGAAGATTTTTAAACAAAATACTACAATTTCAGATAATATTGCCGGAGATGCTCATCAAAATATCTTTAACAATAGCATTTGATTTGTATGTACTTAGTAACCGGGGATCAGACTAGCCCAATGTGCACCAAGTATTCTTTGAAAACATACTTATGGCCTTACTGTTAAACAGCGACAAGTGTGGCCGGTGGCCCACCATTGTATCGATACTGTCTCAACTTAACCACCCGATAGGTGTTGGGTTTTAATCACAAAAGGTCTTGGTTCAATTGGGTAAGAGCCACCCACTTATAAATTATATTTTATTTGTCACTTTTCCAATGTGAGATTTTTCTTCTCCAACACGCCCCCTCACGTGCAACCTAACTCTAGGTCTGCAAGTGAAATTAATTAACAATCCAATTCCTACATTGAAAATTGGGACACAAGTCTCATATTGGAGACTTGGCCAATATAACAATCCAAGGCCCACATCGGACACTTGATAATAATCCAATCGGAATTTTTCGATGGCAATATAAGAAACCCAAATTCGGGCCCATGACAATTGGAGACGCAATTGGAGAGAGACCCACTATGATACCATGTCAAATAGAACAAGGTTGAGAGAATGAATTTATGATATATTATTCATCTCACAGTGGAGGTATATAAAGGGGATTACATGAATACAATTAACTTACGTCTCTATACATAGAAAAGGTAAGTACTAACTACGCTCTAATTACAATATATTCCATTCCTAATGTTACACCATGACTCACGCTAACACTTACTGCTTTTCTTTCCTTTCCTATTCGTTTTGTTTCTTGTCGAGAAGTTCTTTTCTCTTTTCATTTTGAGAGACATTGGCTCTAACTTATGGAAAGAGCCTATATATAGAGAAAAGAAAGCCAAAGACAAAGTAGAACAAAAAGAGAAGAGATAGATGAAGTTTATGATACAAGGACTTTCATTGATGTGGCTTCAAGTAGTGTAAGTGCCTCAAGATTTGTAACTTTAGTTGAAAAGCCCCCAATGAAGTATGTCATCAGCAACCTCTGAATTTCACCTGGTTTCGATTGCCATTGGCCTTGCATTTAGACCTCGGATTAGATTCCTGTTTCTTCTGTTACTAGCCCTTCTATGAAAAAATGCAAAGTTTCGATCACCATCCTTAAGCCAAATAGCTCTTGATCTTTGTCCCTAGCACTTTTCCTGCTGAGTCAAGATTTGACTATGTTTGACATGTAGTAATCTTTGTTCTTCATATTGTTTGGGAAGAAGGGTAATTTCATGATGCCATTTAGTTTTTCTTGAATGACACGTAATTCAGCCTTTTGATTGTCGATCAAACTCAAATGAATGACACTGCATGAGATTGTTCCCTGTGTTTTTGATCTTTGAAGCCAACTGATGAAGCGCATTTCCTGTAGAAGGCGCAGCCCATGCTCTTTTTATAATCTGCCCATATATAATTAGAGTTTTCATGCCAGTACATACTCTTTAAATCGAAACTGTTTCTTAACCTTCTTGTATTGCAAATTTTCTGAACTCACTACAATTAGTAGAGAGCAGTGATCTGATTCAGTGGGAATTAGCGTGATGACTGCAATAAGGAAACATAGCTCTCCATTGTGTAGTCTAAAAGCCCCTATCAAGACGTTCTTGGGTAAACTTGTTACTCTAGGTAAAGCGACTGCCTACAAACCCCATATCAATGAGGCCACAATCGGCCATGGTTCTTCTAAACGTGACCATTGACGCAGCACGCCTAGGTCCTCCAGACTTATCATTATTGGACATAACCTCGTTGAAATGTCCCGCTATAAGTCACGATAAATAGCAGTTGTCAGCTCCTAGGATTCTGATGAGTGACGAAGTTCGATGCCTTCCACCCCTTGCTGCAATGTCATAAATTCTGGTAAACCTCCATTTGCTATTGTCTTCTGGTTTGCCAACAATTACATCGATGTGGTTAGGAGAGTGAGACTTGAGAGCTGCAAGAGTGTCGTTGTTCCATAGTAGTGCGACCCTTGCGAAAACCTTCCTTGTAGGAAGCATACGTTATCTTTATAACCTAACCGCTTAGTGAGCGTTGATAAGGTCTTTTTCTGCTAGGGTTTTAGAAAGAAAGATGATGCCGCCTTGCTAGGTTTGAGAGCTTAAACAATGTCTATGAGGGCTCTTTATGTTTCAAAATTTACAATCTCACGACAATTCCATACCTAGATGTTACCCTGACCTGTAGCATCGCCGGAGAATGGAGGTTGCAGATCAAAGCTTGATGGCGTCGCAAGGAGGGAGCTAGGTGGCCCTTAGGGTTTTAATTTCTTTCAAGTTAGCTAAAGAAATAGTATGCTACAATTGGTGAACTCTTGTTGAAGGTGAAGATGCTATGATTTTGAATCATGTGGTTGTGATGTTCGGGAATAATGTTATTGGCTTAGTACTTGAATCATTTACTGAGCGTGCTTTTTGCTCATTCCTCGTTCTTTGTGTTTGCATGTTCTTTTAGTTTCAGTTTCAGAAGAGTTCGGGTTATGGGTAGTGGAGAGTAGTATTTTCTCATTTTGGTCGGCTCTTGTAAAAGAAAAGCATTTTTGTTTGTAAGTAGCACTTGGAATCCTTTTGGGATCTAATTGCTAAATTAGTTTTGCTGTGAACATGTTTTTTACCTTTTTAATTACAGCAAATTTTCTTCCTACTTTCATTCGTATTTAAATTTTAAATTCAACTCGCAAAAATGTTTTGGTTTAAATTTTGGGCTCGGTCATTACAAAAGAAGTGAACTATTGATGAGAAGCAACGTGTGAGTGTGATAGTGTGTTAATTAATGCTAGTTAAAGGTTTGCTAGTATTTACTGTGGATTTCCTTTCGTGAGACGTCTTACAAACTCTTGTTGAAGTAAAGAAGTAAATTATTATTGAAGAAACGTGTGATAGTGTTTTAATGCTATTCAGAGGTTTGCATGAATTGATTGTGGTTTCCTTTGTTAGAATTTCTTACAAACTCTTGTTAGAGTGAAGAAGTAAAATATTTAGTGGTGCCCATAGGCTTTAGACGGGTCAACTTTCCAAGCAATGTAACCTATCTTTCCTTTTGATCTTCTGTATCTGATGAGAAGAAACGTGTGAAAGTGTGTTAATACTATTTTGATGTGTGATAGGTTGGTAGCATTTACTATAGGTTCTCTTTTGTGAAAATATCTTCCGAACTCTTGCTGAAGTGTGGTATTAAATTATTGATGAGAAAAAATGAGTGATGGTGTGTTAATGCTATTTAGAGATTTTTTGGCATATTGTGGGTTCCTTTGGCGAGAATTTCTTAATTTCAAAAACATAGACGTCATTTCTGTTTGAGAAAACTAACAAACAAAGCACATTAATGCAATATCAGCTGAAACGCAATTTTTGGTCTAATACAATCTTCAAATAATGAGAACCACCATGAAATTAGGTTGAGGGCCCAGTGCCAGCTTTGGTTGACAAATTACTTACTTGGAAACAGAAGAGGTCAGGCGGCTACTCTCGGCATGGTTGACAACTTGCCGTTGCTACCCTTGCATTACTGTCAAACATGGCTCCTCCTCCATGACATCTCAACCATCCTTTGTTTTATAATATTTATATATACTAGCCACCACTATATATATATATATATATATATATATATATATATATATATATATATCAAAGCCATCGATCTCCCTACACCTCTATGCACACACTTGACTACTTCTGCAATGGCTTCCACCCCCAAAGAAATAGCCTCCGAGTTCCTTCCTTTCATCAGAGTCTACAAAGATGGCACAGTCGAACGCCTCATGGGCTCTCCTTATGTGCCTCCATCTGCTCGTGACCCTGAAACCGGTGTTTCCTCCAAAGACATTATCATCTCAGACAACCCCAAAATCTCTGCTCGCCTTTTTCTCCCTCAAACCCTAGACCAAAATGTCCAAAACCAAAAGCTTCCGGTTTTGGTCTACTTCCACGGCGGTGGCTTTTGTTTTGAATCTGCCTTCTCGTCTGATCACCACCGCTTCCTCAACCGCCTGGTCTCGAAAGCCCAAGTCGTTGCTGTTTCAGTCGAGTACAGACTCGCCCCGGAAGTCCCAATTCCCATTTGTTACCAAGACTGCTGGGATGCTCTTCAATGGGTTGCTTCGCATACCGAAAATGAAGATGTGGGTGCTGCTAACAAAGAGCCATGGTTACTCAACTACGGTGATTTCGGTAAAGTTTACATTGGTGGTGACAGTGCAGGTGGTAACATTGTACATAACATAGCAATGAAGGCAGGGACTGAGAGCTCGAGTGTGAAACTAGTTGGGGCATTTATGTCCCACACTTATTTTTTGAGTTCCAAGCCACTGGGGTCGGAGCCGAAAGGTGAGGAGTTCAAGAACTATGTGCCTTGCATGGTTTGGGGCTTTCTGAATCCGTCGACTCCGGGAGGGATTGACAGTCCGATGGTGAACCCGGCGGGTCCGGGCGCTCCAAGTCTGGCTGGGCTTGGGTGTTCTAAGCTGCTTGTGTGTGTTTCTAGCAAGGATGAGCTGAGGGATCGAGGAGTTTGGTATTATGATTTGGTGAAGGGAAGTGGGTTTAAAGGAGAAGTTGAGTTGTTTGAAGTGGAAGGAGAGGAACACGCTTTTCATATATTGAGCGAGGCCGAGACTCAGAATGTTAAGAAAATGATCAACAGATTAGCTTCTTTTCTCGTGTAGCAGATCTTGTGATCATGTGTGTAGCTGTTGGATGGAGTATAATTATTTCTTTCACTTGAATAAATTATTATGGATATTAGACTCTGTACGTTCGTTATTGCTTCTTCTGTTTTTCCCTTTCTGAAGCTGGACTCATTAATTGGTTCTTCAAATTTGAGCCAAGACAATCGTTTTCGAGTTTAGGGTTTATCCCTTTCTATCCAACACTCATAATAAAGTCTACTCCTTGCCAATCAGGACATGCATCTGTAAAAATATAGAACAATGAACAAGAGGTCGGTCGATGATGTTAATTAATTTGTTAAGGGGGCTCCATTGTCATAAAGCCACAACTAGATATATATAGCTCAGCCTAACTTTGATATACGGAGGCGTTCCAAAGAGGGCGTTTGCACTTTCGTTAAAGTGCGGACGTCGACGCTGCAGCTTTGCTCAGGCTGCGACGGAGCGGCGCCGCTTGCTGGATGGACCAGTCTGCAGTTGGGTGGAGTCGCCAGCGTGAGGTTGCAGCGCTACCTAGAAACTTGCAGTTGCAGTGGTCGCTGCCCAGAAACCTGCAACCTCGATCACTGCCCAGAACGGTCTGGGATGCCTCCGGCCTCAGTCCGGCAAGCCCCGAGCCGCCGTTGCTACCTGAAACACAGCAGAACTTAGAACCCGCCAGCTTTGATATATATATATATATATATATATATATATATATATGAAAACCAGGGTGGATTGGACAAAAAAAAAAACACTAGGGTGGAGCCAACTGTTGTTTTTTTTTTTTTTTTGAATCGGCCCGAGGGGAAATAATATCATTCATCACAAGCCAGGATAGGCCGTTACATATCCTTCCGCTGCCATTTAAGGACATAGGTAGACAAGAAGATAGTGGTAGTACCCACAATGATGCATAGAAATAGACCTACTCATTAGACATCAAGTACGTAAAGGTAGCAAGGATCCTCCATTGGTACTACGCCAGAGGCGCTTGATATCTAGGAACCTAGATTACAAGAAACATTATTGTAATTAGACTAAAGCTAAAAACATAGGGTTGAGGCCCCTAGCCCAAATAGCAATGGACTAGAGCAAAACCCTAGACCAACAGTTCGTGGCCCAACAGGGGTAGTCCACCAAGGAAGCTTGCTCCAGGCCCATCATTCTGGTTTAGGCCAGTCCACCTTATCCTCCCACCATCCCGTCGTACCTCACCCTTCCGGCCAAGCTCCGTCGCTGACCCACATCGCCTGACCAGTCACCACGCTTCGCCTTGCCTCCAAGACGTCTCATGCCATCGCTGCCGAGACATACCTCCAGCACAGAAAACTCATCCCAGATCCAGCCCCGCTACCGCACCCCATCGATCGGATTCCAGGGCACCGTTGATTCGAGGACCCAGCAGTGAGGATCGGCGACCAGACTTGTAAAGCATGATCATCCCTTCAACCATCCCAGCCGAATTTTTTGACAAAACCAGAGCAAAAACTCCCTCCGACAAACCCATGGGCAGTAGACCTCCCATCCGACATCAAACCCATCATAGCGGTGTGGCCAGAGACCAACCCCAACCTCTAGGCGTCGCCGGACGAGAATGAAATTGCAACCGGAGGCCTTTAGGGTTTATGTGGTGAGATCAACAGACTAGTTGTTGTATATAAGTTGTTTATTTAGGGTTTCGTGGATTTCACATTTTGAAATTTCATTTGGGGGGACCAGTGCATCCACTAAACCACTTGTCATCGTTAACTAAAAGAATACATTAGTATATGATACTGTGTAAGACATATCACAATTTTTATACTAAACAAAAATTTTTTTAAAAAAAATGTAGAAATAAAAATTGTTTTACGTTGTTTTGTCTGATACCATTTGATTTAGAAATAAAAGTTAAAATAATACAAATTAAACTTGTTTTATGCTATTTTGCTTAATATCATTTGATCTAGTGGTATTATATATACTCACATTTGTAAGTGATATGTCGTGAGTACTAATAATTGTGTATTATCAGTTACTAATGTAATAAAAAAAAATTATAATGTTTTAGAAGTGAATAATTTATTAAACAAAAAATGTGACAATTATTTTTAAAGAAGGATATATTAGCATATAATTGGATGGGAGGTTGGGATCCATGATTGGTTCTCTCTCTCCCTCTCTCTCAATAATGTACTAAAAGATGCCAAGGCTTCAAGTCTACCACCTAATGTTGATCCTGTATAAGCTGTCACGGCCGTCAATTGGTTCTCTAGCCAGTCGTGCTTAGCTGCCGTTTGATTTAGATTTAAAGGTGAAAAATAACAAAGCAGTTAGAATGCTAATTTTTGTCCACCTTTGAACACAAACCAATTGTAATTGTGCACAACTGAGTACAATTAGAGTATGACTTTACTCTTTTCAAAAAAAAAAAAAAAAGAGTATGACTTTAGAGCATCTCCAACGTAGGAATTACTTTTTAGTTAAATTTAGCTAAAGATGTGAAATATAGCTATTGATTTAACAATGTTGCTCCAGCAGTAGTAGCTATTTGTAAATAATATACTAAATTTTATCGAATCATAAACTGACATGTGGACAAAAGAGGAGAGAGAAATATAACTTTTGCTTTAGCTATGCAAGATTCTCTACCTAAATATAGCTAGCCATTTTAACTAAAGCTAAATTTAACTTGGGTATAGCTAGTCTGTTGAAGTTGATTTTTGCTTTAAAAATATTTATATATAGCTAAAAATTGAATTTAGCTAGTCTGTTGGAGATGCTCTTAGTAGTCAATAATTGACTTCGATAGTCAAAACTATGTTTTACTTTGTTATCATTGAACCAATTTAGGCAGCAAATATATATTTAACTCTATTAAGCACTAAAAAAACAATAATAAGGAAATCATGCATCACATGAATTATTTTGATTGCACTAAACTTAATTGAAGAATAGTTATGAGATCGTCTCCCTCAATGATTTGTTTACGTCTTTACGAAACTTAACTTATAGAAGTGCACTAATCTTTTGTTTTTAATCAAGGAAATAACTTTATAAATAGAACTCAATAGAGTTTATTTTTTTTCTTTTTTTTGAACCAAACTTAATAGAGTTTATTAAAATCATTAGAATTGCACTAATCTCATTTACCACACAAGTAAAATAAAAATTGAAAGAGTGTTGTGTGAAAATAAGAAGGTAATAGAGGGAAAATACGAGAAAAAAATCAGGAGTTTATACTAAAGAGTGAGCGATGTGTGAATGAAATTCTCTAATAACGTACATTTTTATTTTATTTTAAAAAAGACAGATTTAAAGGGCATATTGGGCAATGTCAAATAGGTGGAATGAGGTTGTCCAAACTAGGTAGTACTACAAGAGTTTTTTCTCAGTACTTCAATTTTTTTTTTAATAAGTTTTTTTTTTTAATATGGTTGATTTTATTAATAATCAAGCCATGAAAACAGGTAAGAGTGTAACAGAACTTACATAAAAAATTCCGGGACAAACCAAATAACTTATCTAAGCCACAACTAGATTCATTAAAATCTAAAAGAACGCTCGCTGAACAGCAAACCTAAACTAAGCAAGACTAATCTCTCCCTCTAAGGAAAAATATTCATCTAGTTCAATCTACTAAGCACGCAATTGTGGTACAAATATCAACTAGAAACGTCTTAGAGAAACTTATAGAAATTACCCCTACTTCAAAGACTCGAGTTCAGAATGTGTTGTCCTTCTAAAACCCTAAATAAGTACCTTTTCCTTCCCTTTAGGGTTGGAGCTAGTACTTGTCTCAAACTCTTCAGCATCCAACAACCTCGACATCAGTTGGTCCTCTAGCTTTCCAACTCTCCATGATGAGACTTAGGCTTGTTCCAATGACCCCTAGGGTGACCCATCTTCTTCGGAGTCTTCCCAACAGTAACCGGGACCTCCACAAGTTCACCAAGATGAAATTCACTGAGTATCACCGCCAAGCTAGGCTTTAACCGCTTCTCCATGCTCCACTCACCATGGCATCATTTGTGCACCCCCAAAACACTTGGGTAGTTTGCAACATCAAGCCTATGTGCAACACCATGAGAGGCTAAAACCTTAGATGCAGGCCCACCAAGCCCAGTTTCCACCAGCCCAACAAACTCACCTGCCACCTGACCTTCAAAAGACCCAAGGTCTAACAGCCTAGTTCTCTCCCGGGCCCAAAATCAATTCCACCCCAGACCCAGGCCCACTGCCACCTGACCTAGCAGAGAACCCTAAATTTAAATTAGGGTTTCCCGTCGAGAAACTCGGAGCGGCCGCATCCTTTAACCTAAACGCCAATCCGCAAACAAGTGCCTACACTACCACCATATCTCCGTCCGTTCGAAGCTCCAGACCCCGACCAACTGTTTGCAGCACCTCAAATTGATCGGGCGACCTATCTCCGGATGCATCAGCCGCCACCACCACTGCCTCAAACGTTGACACAGTTCCCCCGGACGCCATCACCTCCGTTATTACCTTATCGTAGCTACCTAGCCCATGACCGAAGAAACCACAGCCCTAACAAATGCCATGACATTTCTTGTATCTCAGCTCCAACTCCACTACCACCTCAGTTGAAAAACAGTACGTACATTGAGCCCATATACGGCTGTGTACGTCGTGCACAACATAGATCCGTTGCACGGGATCCTTCCTTTGCAATGCAGCCTGATCATACTGCACAAATAGCCCCAAGGCGTTCCCAAGTAAGGTTACGCCACAGTAATTGTGCATGGTCATGCGCAACCCTTTCACCACCACCCAAATCTCAATATAATTCAGCGATATCTCTGCCAGATCATGGATATATTCACATTAAACTGCAGGAAATCAAACACTTAACGAAGCATCAGCACCCTGCAATTATAATGCAACAATTCACAGAACACAAGAGCTATTCTCTGTACATGAAAACCCAGTTTACTCAGAATAAAATCTGCAATGCAAGTAAACAAATGTATGATCCAATCTTAAGGATTCTTATAAATATAGAATCTGTAACTTAAGGCTTCTCAAGAAGCTTCATACAAATTTCATCAGTCATGTTGTAACTCATCTGCAAAGAACGCTATAATACTGAAATAGCTCATTACTTGAGTAAAATAAATGCAGATAAATTCAACAAAATACTACTTAAGTCAGAAATTTGCCAAATACTAATAGGCCCTAAAGCCAGATCATGGATTTCGTCATAATCCACCAAGAGAAGCATCAAATTGTTAAAGAATCAAGGTCCGCCATTTAAGAGACATGATCTTTCGTCTCCCATTCCTTGAACTAGAAGACAAAGATCCTTCCTTCCTCTTTCCCCAGATCAGAAATTGCTCTTTCAAACCCCAGATGCCGGAAATCGCTGTCGAAAACGACGGAAGCAACACCTGTTATGAGAAAGCAACTGGCCACATACATAGAAAAAATGATCTTGGGTTGCATCCTCGCCCCCAACTAGATGCATGATAGCCTCCTTCGCCGCCATCACAATTATGAGCTTGATCAGTTTCCCCACTAGAAAGAAACCCTAGCTAGCAGAGAGAAAAAGTCGACTTTTTTTAATAAGTTGTTTTTTGAGTGGAAATAACTTTTGTTTTTATTGATGATCATATATGATTACAATTGTACCGGTTGGTATCTAGAACAAATTTCAAAGCATGAGAGAACCATTCCATTTTAATATTTAGATCATAACTCAATCTGACGAGACAAATCATCATTTGATGCATTAGTAGCATTTAGTGCAAGGAGGCAGTTGTTATGAATGATAACTGATTAGATATGCTTATAGCGGGAGGATGTCAAACTGAAGAACAATAACAAGTAACCATGACCATTTCCACAATATTGTAAACACATACTATAGATGAACATACATGGATGTATAAAATAAGTCTGAGAATCAAGGTTTACCTGACAAGTCCATAACAGCCATTGATGCAGCAAAAGCAAGCAAATTAGGAAGGAAATGATATTCTCCCCTTCTCTGGTTTCAAGCTTCTTTTAATGGGGCAGGAGTTAATGTTTTGTTACAGAGAGAGCATGGACCAAATCTATGCCTATATATATTAGCGCAGGATGAGCCTTACCCATAAAAGAGTCCAAGACTTGCTTGTAATTTATCCATAGATACATAGATTCTGTATATATCATATCACATAATTAGATATATAAGCTTATCAAAATGGATTTCTAACCCAAGAGAGACATACTTACTCATCAGGTAACTAGGTCAAGTCTTATCTTATATTTCCTATTATTTGTCATGAGTTAAATCAAAAGTTATTTACTTGAGTTATAGATAGTGATCTTCTAAAAAAAAGAAAGAAAGTTATAGATAGTGATAAGTCCACAATTTTCTTACAGAAAAGCTCGAGACCGTTCTTGATTGCCAGAAGTTCAATCTGCAGAGATCAAGCAACACGTACCTTTCTCTAAGCAATGCCAGCAACACGTACAGTCGCGTTTGGGAGTCGGAACCATCCTCCAAGAGAGACATACTTACTCATCGGGTAACTAGGTCAAGTATTATCTTATATTTCCTATTATTTGTCATGAGTTAAATCAAAAGTTATTTACTTGAGTTATAGATAGTGATCTTCTCAAAAAAAAAAAAAGTTATAAATAGTGATAAGTCCACAATTTTCTTACAGAAAAGCACGAGACCGTCCTTGATTGCCAGAAGTTCAATCTGCAGAGATCAAGCAACACGTACCTTTCTCTAAGCAATGCCAGCAACACGTACAGTCGCGCTTGGGAGTCGGAACCATCCTCCAAGTCTCCAACTCTTCCAAAAGTGAATCTGGGAATAAAGGCTACACCTATATTAAGTTTCATAGTACCAGAAGGATGACACCCATATCTTGAATTAGTGGATTGCTGTTTCAAACAAGTGCAACTTTTTCTTCATTGTTCCAAAGTTATTTCGGTTATTCTCTGGGTTTTTTCCTTTTGGTCTCAGGTTATTTTGTAGACTTATCATCGGTCTAGCAAAAATTGTCTGGGAATAAATTGATAGCTTATCCCAAAACCTCTCTTGAAACTAAATTCGAGAAAGAGTAAGCTCTAAGTTTTTTTTTTTCAGTGAATCATTTTTTTTGAAGAGAAGGATAAACAATCGTAAACAATGACATCTTGAGTAACGAGAGAGTTTACCATTAATTTTATCTAAATAATAAAAATGGTTTTTGTCTATTTACCCCATTTTTAGAGATTTTTTTCCCACTTACCCCATTAAGTTTTTTTAATTCTCTCTTACCCAAAACACTCTAAGGAGGTCTTCCCTAATACCCCATTAAGATTTTTTTTTTGTTTTTTATTTTTTTTTAATACCATTTTACCCTTACCCCTTTGTTACGTAGAGAGAGAGAGAGAGAGAGAGAGAGAGAGAATGGAAGAGAGAGAAACCATGGGAGACTTCGCCGGAGTCCCGTCACCGGTCGCCGGAATCCGGGCAACTTTCGCCTGAATCCGGTCACCAGCTACCGCCCACCGGAATTTGCTGAAAATCTCACCGGAAAGTTTTTTTTTTGCACTCAATAGATATCTATTGCCCCCTAATAGACATCTATTGCCCCCAATAGAACTTTCGGTGGCCGGAATATGAACTAATTTTCTTAAATTAGACAAATAAAACTTTGATTTAAGAAAAAAATGAAGAAATTATATCAATTTTAAGATGTCTATTGCTCCCCAACAGACGTCTATTGCCCCCAAATAGACGTTTCTATTACCGAAATGAGAACTAATTTTTCTAAAATTACACAAATATAACTTTGATTAAAGAAAAAAAAGAGGAGATTATATCAATTCAAAATGTCTATTGCCCCCCAATAGTCCTTAATTGCCTCCGATAAAACTTCTTTTTTTTCTTTTTTCGTTTTTCTTTCCTTCCGGACCTTCTGCCTCATTTTACCAAAAAAAAAAAAAAAGAGTTCAACCGGTTCCTCCTCCTCCGGCTACCCCACCTTCAGCGATGAGATCCAAGCTACCCATTTTCACACAAACACGGTCATCATGAAATCGCTAGCTATACAAGGAGTTTACACGGAGGTCATGCATGTTTCAAAGCTATACAAGTACTGTTATGTTTACACGGAGGTCATGAACCAATTGAAACCGTCAGAATCGAAAACCAAAATTGAATGTCGTAATTGGTCCACCTGTGGAAAACTCCGGTGACGGTGGCCTCATATCGAGTCTGCCATTTGGGATTGCCGTCAGATCCGACCAACCCCTTCCCCAAACTCACCGGCAAGCTCCGCATCCACGACAGCGATGACGCCTCCGGTGACTGATACAAATTCAAACCGGCGCAAAAGATTTGACCGTGATACGCGACGATGGATTTAGATCCAGGTGACGACGTCTTGATCTCTACCGTCGCGTGCCTATCTTTGGTCTTCTCCGGCAGTCCTCCGTTGCTCCTTGTCGTCCGCCTGCAGAAGAAGGCACCGACAGTCAGGTGGGTTTAGGTTCACGTTTTTGATGTGCATATATATATATATATATATATATATATAGTGAGAGAGAGAGAGAGAGAGAGAGAGAGAGAGAGAGAGAGAGAGAGAGAGAGAGAGAGAGAGAGAGAGAGAGAGATACAGCTGGTGTGCCATTTGTAGTTTTTTAATTTTTGAGGGTAGAATCGCCTTTTGAATCTGTAGTTGGGTTAGTGGGAATAGAATTCTGTTGGTGGTGTAAATGGGCTAAAATTAACCCATTTTGGTGCTAGTGGTCACAGACCCTAATAAAAATACGGGCATGACATGGTTCTATTCAGTAGGCCTGGCAACAGTGCGGTTACAGGCGGACTTAACGGGTTGACGGTCTTAACGGGCTCAACCCGTTATCTTAACGGGTTATAACGGGTTGAGCCCAATGGGTTCGCGGGTTACCCGTTGGAACCCGTTAAGACCGCTAAGGTTTTTTTTTTTTTTTAAAATTTAAAATTCTTTTCTAATCAATTACCCACTCAAACCCGTTAATACCTGTTAACAATAAATTGGCCATTGAAACCCGTTAAGACCCGTTAACATAAAAATGAATTTATTTATTTTTATTTTTTTGCATTTTTTTAAACTCTTTTTCACACCCATTATCTATTAAAACCCTTCTAAAAAAAAAAGTTTTTATTTTTTATTTTTTTTAAACCCTCTTCCAACCCATTACTCATTAAAACTCTTTTTCATTGTTGATTTTCATTAAATCGAACTATCAAAAGTTAATATATATTGGGCTCACAATTCTAAAACTTTTTTTTTTTTCCTCTCCTTACCGGGTTCGATGAGTTCCGTCGGGCAACCTGTTTCCGCCAGTTAACTAACGGGTTGGCAGCCCATTAACATGTTAAGTTATCGGGCAGAAATAAATGGATTTTTAGCGGGCGGTTAACGGATTATGGGCTGAATTGTCAGGCCTACTATTCAGACCGAAGAAAGAAAGTAAAAAAGCAAAATTCATAGAAATAGGCCTGTATAATATGGGCCGACTAAACAGAATAACATAACCCAATCACAGCCCGTTGAGTCAAAACCCTAAATCCTCCCCTCTCTCTCTCTCTCTCTCTCTTATATTATTTCTTCGCTCTCTTTCCCTCGCCACCCAAAACCGCACACACACACTCGCCGCTCCCAAAACCCTAAGAGAGAGAGAGAGAGAGAGCAACAACCATGGCGGCTCCCCCGATCAAATCGGTCCAGTGCTTCGGGCGCAAGAAGACGGCGGTGGCGGTCACCTACTGCAAGGAAGGCCGCGGCTTGATCAAGATCAACGGCTGCCCAATCGAGCTCGTGGAGCCGGAGATCCTCCGCTTCAAGGCCTACGAGCCCATCCTTCTGCTCGGACGACACCGTTTCGCCGGCGTCGACATGAGGATCCGCGTCAAGGGAGGAGGCCACACTTCTCAGATCTACGCCATCCGTCAGAGCATCGCCAAGGCCTTGGTCGCTTATTACCAGAAGTTTGTGGATGAGCAGAGCAAGAAGGAAATCAAGGACATTCTCGTCAGGTACGACCGTACTCTCCTCGTCGCCGATCCAAGGCGCTGCGAGCCCAAGAAGTTTGGTGGTCGTGGTGCCAGAGCTAGGTTCCAGAAGTCTTACCGTTGAGCCTCCAATCCAATTTATGTTTCTGCTGTTTCGTCATTTCGGTTTTTGATTCGGAGCTTTAGGGAGCTTTGTTATGGATTATTATTATGTTTTGATATGGATTCTAAGTGTTTGGTGAACCTTGTTTCGGATATTTATGCTTAATTATATGTGATGCTACTTTGAAAAATTGATGTTGTTTGCGGCCTTTGATTCTCTGCATATCCATTAGGTTGTCGTTCAATTTTGTTTATGCCTATTTATATGTGATGCTACTTTGTGAAATGGTAGTTGTTTGTGGCCTTTGATTCTTTGCATATCTTTTACCTTGTCATTCAGTTTGGTGGTGTCTATTCTGGTTTGTTGCCATTTCTACCTAGCCAAGTTTTTAGTCTCAAGGCATCAGCTTGTTGCCTTGTACTTCCATGAGATATGGTGAGCCTTGTTTGGTTATTCTCTATAGTACTCCGTTTCAACTATGGATTCGGGTGGTCTTAGCTCTGTAACAGATCCCATTACCCTGTTTTCATTTGCTAGGATGAGACACTTGTGATCACCATTTTAAGAATTGGAACCAAATATGGGAAATGAAACCTCTGCTTGTCCTGATTGCTATGATTGATTAAAGTGCATTAATTTTTAAGTAGTTAGTGTTTGATTCTGATCATCATTTGCGTCAGCTCATGGGAAATGAATCTCATACCTTTTCCCAAGTTTGAAAACCACGAAACAATCCCTACTTGAGTTTGTTCTCCTAGTTCACACTTCGATTGAGAGGATGTTTCGAGTAGATGTCAATCTATAATCTATAGGTTAGGTCAATTGAGTTGGCCTTTCATTTGATCCTGGAGTTATTGCAGCACTGAATTCATTTTGTTATCACAACTTCAGAAGTTGGAGGGTTTCTTATAGCAGGTGTTTTGTGCATATTTCATTAGCCAAATGTTTATTTTCAGACAGCATTTTTAATGCTCTTTTAAAAGTTTTTCTGATTTAAATGATCAATCCCAAAGTTGCCTGTATATGTTAGATTCACTTATTCTGGGGATGACAAAATGACCTAGAAGCTTTGGATTTTCATGTTCTCATGTTGCTGACAAAAGCAATTTTAATTATGTTACTTGATACACATTGGACAGCCATGGCAGTTCTAATTGTGAATTATTTCATTATTTGTACAGACTGCATTTTGGTTCTAATTTCCTCGCTGAACCATTGAAATAGTTGGCTTCTTATTGTTATAAAGCACTGCTCATTACCTTGCGGTTTTTAGCCGAGTATTATAGTTATATCCTTTTTTATACTGCCCACCTCCTATTTCCATCCACTCTGAAAACACTTGAGCGACCTACACTGGGTCCTAGCCTTCTTCCTCGTACATCTGTTTTGTAGCAGGCAGATCAGCCATTGCAGTCCATTGTGTATCAGGTTACATCTTTAAAAAGTTATATGGTATGTTAATGTAGAAGTTGTACAGTATGTTATTGTAGTGATACATCAAGTATGTTTGATACATAAACATAATTTTTCTTCAATGTCCGGTGTTCAAGTTCACAATAAAACAACTGCCATTTGAATTAGAATTGAATGCAACGTAAAATGCATAAACGCCCTTGTGTCGAAACTGGAGTAAAATAAAGAAGCTGAACTCTTCAGCGATGCAAGTAGTTTTGTCTTGATAGGTAGAGTACTCATCTCTAACTGGGATGTTTTCTGTACAAAATTTAAAGCTGAAGAACGGTTTTAGGTACATGTCACTCTCTTGTAGACCATGTGGCTGACTGCAAATCTTGGGCCAAAATTTAGAAGCTCGACTCGATTTGAGTACCAATCTATTGTACCATTTGCTAAGTCATAATTAGGCCGTTCAATCAAATTGTCCACCCAAATGGGTTCACTACAAGGATGCTCTCTGTTAATTGCCAAATTCAAACTGTTACAAAAGCAAGAAAATCCAAACCAGTAACAAGTCGGTACAAAAAACCACAGAAATACGTAGTCAAACTTGTCAACGTAATAATCACTATTGTTTACTATGTATTTTCTTACATCAATGGTTCTAAACCCTCAAAATGTAAGTTCTTAGAACACACACACACACACAAAAACAAACAAACAAAAACTTCTGCGTGTTTGAACTCTGCAATTTATTATTATTATTTTTTTAATAATAAAAAAAGGAAAAATGTTCAAAATATTTGGGGGAAATATTCCCATACGCTTGGATAGTATAGCCGTATGGCGTACGGTTGGGGATGCCCTAAAGTGGCGGCCTTTAAATCTCAACAGACCTAAACGCAGCACTCCCCTTCTTCGCTTTCACACTTTGATTTTTCCCTCCCCCTCTTTTCCCCCCCCTCTACATTCTCTTCCTTCCTCTGCTTCATTATTCTCTGTAACAGCTGCGAGCGAAAACAAAGGTACCCACATCTCCTCCTCTCCCAACTTTTTCCAATTTTAGGGTTTCTCCCTAATTGCGTGTTTGTATTTTCTACTTTTCCTCTTTTACTTTCTGGGTTTAGATTCATTTGGTTTTTTGTACTTCAGTAAAGTTCTGATTCAAGTTTGAAGGCTTGTGGTGGTTTTGAATCCTATGATTGTATAGATCCCATTTCAGATTACCCAATTTTTAGATGCATTGGGTTGTTGCTGTTGGTTTATTTGAGAAGCTTATGTTTTCATACAACTGATACAAGTAATAGAACCTAATTATGCATTGCGAGTTCAAGATGAGGAGAGGAACTATGCTATAGAGTAAATACTGGATCTGAGTGATGGTTATTCTTTAGTTGTATTTTAGCACTGGATCTAAGATGCATGAAAATCACTCTTGTTTGCTGTATTGGAAGTGTGAAATATGAGCTGAAAAGAAATAAAAGATACCGGGTAAAGCGAAGAAACTTGCTTCATAGTAGTAAGGTCTTTTAATTTTACTCTTGTATGCAGATGAATTTTGTGCTTGTATGAAGAGGAAAAGAAATTTGACATTGTCATGCTCTTGCACTTCCCAAGTGCTTTTTTGTATATTTTGAATTTGGTCATTTAGTGTCATCCTGCATGTAGCGATATCTTTTTCTGTTGCCAAGAATTATGTTTTGATGAATGATAATGTTTCTGATAATATGGCCGAAAGATTTGCCTAGCAAATTCACCATTGCTATCATTTCATTTTGAAATTTGATTGTATCCCTGTTACAAGTACTGTTCCAAAAAAAATAATTTAAGTTTACACAGGCTTCATTTACATAACTGTGGCCTCCATTTGTAGGTCTTGTTGCAATGGACACCACATCTCTGAATGCGAAACGCCGGCCATTTTCACTTAAACTATGGCCTCCTAGCCAAAATACTAGGCAAGTGCTTGTGGAGCGGATGATAAACAATCTTAGCACTAAATCCATTTTCACTGAAAAGTATGGCACTCTGAGTAAGGAGGAGGCTGAGGAAAATGCAAAACAAATTGAGGATGTGGCTTTTGTTGCTGCAGACCAGAAGTATGAAAAGGAACCAGATGGCGATGGAGGTTCTGCTGTGCAGTTGTATGCTCGGGAATGTAGTAAGCTGCTGTTGGAAGTTCTGAAAAAGGGATCAAGTAGCAAGGAGAGTAAAGTGGCATCTGACACTACACCTAAAGAAACTTTGTTTGATATATCTAAAGGCACACGGGCATTTATTGAAGCTGAGGAAGCAGAGGAACTTTTAAGGCCATTGAGGGAGCCGGGGAATGCCTACACTAAAATATGCTTCAGCAATAGAAGCTTTGGTTTAGGAGCCGCCCGTGTTGCTGAGCCCATTCTGGTTTCCCTCAAGAATCAGTTGAAAGAAGTTGACTTATCAGATTTTATAGCAGGTAGACCTGAGGCAGAAGCTCTTGAAGTCATCAGTATATTTGCAGCTGCCTTGGAAGGTAGTGCATTGAGATTTTTGGATCTCTCAAACAATGCCTTGGGCGAGAAGGGTGTTAGGGCATTTGGAGCACTCCTGAAATCACAAAGTTGCTTGGAGGAACTCTATTTGATGAATGATGGCATTTCAGAAGAAGCTGCTCAAGCAGTTCACGAGTTGATTCCTTCTACAGAGAAGCTTAGAATCCTTCATTTTCATAACAACATGACAGGAAATGAGGGGGCATTTGCTATTTCTGAGGTTGTGAAGCATTCTCCCCTTCTGGAGGATTTCCGTTGTTCCTCTACCAGGGTAGAATCTGAGGGAGGAGTTGCGTTATGTGAGGCACTGGGGACTTGTACCCATTTAAAGAAGCTGGACTTGCGGGACAACATGTTTGGCGTAGAAGGTGGAATTGCATTGAGTAGAGCTCTTTCCAAGCATGAAAATTTGAAAGAGATTTACCTCAGTTACCTGAACCTTGAAGATGAGGGTGCAGTTGCACTGGCCAATGTTCTCAAGGAATCAGCTCCTTCACTTGAAGTCTTTGACATTGCTGGCAATGACATAACAGCTAAAGCTGCTTCTGCTCTAGCAGCTTGTATAGCAGCAAAGACACTTCTCACCAAGCTGAATTTGGGTGAGAATGAACTCAAGGATGAAGGCACTATTCAGATCAGCCAGGTGTTAGATGGTCTTTCCCAGTTAAGGGAAGTTGACTTGAACACCAACAAAATAAGAAGAGCTGGAGCCCGAGTGTTGGCGCAGGCTGTGGTTCGGAATCCTGATTTTAAGTTGCTGAACATCAATGGAAATTTCATATCTGATGAAGGCATACACGAGGTAATGGGTTTATTCAAGAAATCTCCTCACCTGCTTGGCCCTTTGGATGAGAATGACCCTGAAGGAGAGGATGATGATGCTGAAGACGATGAAGAATCTGGAGATGATGAAGTTAATGATGACGGGTTAGGATCAAAGCTGAAGAATCTCGAAGTTAACCAAGAGTAATAGAGGTAGTCTGTGTCTTAGGTGTTCTTCTAGTTCTTTTTTCCTTTTTCCAATTAGGTTCCACAGCATTAGTACCCTCTTGAACATCTACGACTGGAAGGTTTAGTTGCAGCTTTTAGGAACTATTCCGTTGAATCGCTCAGCTATTTTGCGGAGCAGTATGAAAGCAGTCACAGGTGTTTAGTAAATGCAGGCCTACTTGGGTCTTTTGTTGTTTGGTTTGTGGTGTTTGGTTTAGCAGTTAAGTGAACTCCTTTGCTATTCTTGTAATAGATGTGGTACTAGATGTGATATCTGAAGTTGCTATTTGAGGTTTTTCTTCGGAAATTATTTTCTGACATGTGAGTGCATGTTAAAGCGCAAATTATGTGACCTGATTCAACAATTCTGGTTCCCCTATTGTTAGTTTATGTTCATCCTGATTTGATAACCCTGGCTATTTTGGTTAATTATATGCTACGACTGAGGTAGAGCGATTCATAGAGGTCATGGAGTTTTACACTTACGGAGTATGAAAACTGATGCACAGTTTTAGACTCAATGAGCTGTGATACATTGGAAGCTGCAATTTTGGACTTGGAGCAACTAGAAAACATGGTTAAAATGGATGACGGGTTTCTTGGACTGGAATGCCTCCGAAAAGTGCCTTGTTACAAGAGATATACTACATGTTGTTACACCATTAAAAGACATAATGGCATTTAGACTGCTTCTAATTCTTGTGACTATTCTCTGTCAACACTTTGTGGCTTTGTTCTTTGTTGAAGTTGACTATATTTTTCGTCAATGGTATGCCGAAACGTGGTTACAAGTTTGTCCCTTTCTTGATATATCATATGTTTTGTGAATGATATCCTTATCTTTTGTGAATAATCTTTCTGGCTTGGATTTGGATGTCTTTCTTTTATTACCAAGATAAAGTAGAGTGAAGGATAAGCTAGGCTACTAGAGGTACAGAACAGGGGACATTTTGTTCCACCATACATTTCTACTAGATGTAGAACACTCAAGATTATGATGGATACAATGCTCTAATCACTAACTCTTTCTATCATAGGAATGCACATAATGGTTGTGTTATATGAAAAACTGAAGCCTATAAGTGAATAGTCTCTACCATCCTCGGCCCTCTCAAACATTAGCTGCAATTAATTCTAATTAGCTTCCGAGCATACATACTTCACTGACTGCTTAGATGTCATCAGTGTCTGGTTCTTGTGAGGTTACTTCTATAGACGGTGCGTTCATGGCTTCCTCACATTTCGGTTCCTTATAGCAATGGCACTTTTGAGCTTGCGCCTTTCCGTCCGTCTTCTCTTATCAGTCTTTTACTTTTTATGGAGTGTCTCTATCACTCTATCAGGCATTCAGGCTAGCATGATCGGTAAAACTTTGGGCTTCACTTAACAGTTAAACGCTGTAACAAAGAAAAGAAATAGACAAAAAATGAGATTTCGGAATTGCCAGGAGCAGAGGAAATAAAATGTCAGTTTTGAAATCACCTTTTTTTGGACATTGTTTTCCATAATTCATATTGCTCGGTGTTCATACAAGATATTGAAATAGACGAGAGAAGGGTTGCTTCATAAAAGTGATCAAGAGATGGAAGATACAGGCAGTGGTTATTCTGATCGTGTGTTAGAAAACTCCTTTCCGAAAAATTTGAGCTTCCGAGAAGGCGAGAACAGATACTGGGAGCTTTGCATGGCTTACATTTATATGGGACAGAGATTGAGGAGCTGTCTATTTCTATTGGCAAGTTGATCGGTCGAAATTTCAAGACATAAATCACAGCTCTCCCAAAGTCTTTTTGGAAGCTCTATAAGCCGCAGATATTGAGAATGTATGTACAGTACTACTAAATATCTAAAGAAGTTCACAATGGAAGTGTGAAGATAACTCAACTTGAGACATCTTCAGTTTTGATGATAAGGAAATGTAGTGAAAGTTCCAGCTGCAGTACTGGTGCAACCGACTATTCTCCAGAAATGACGTCTGATTTGGCTTTGCTTGAAGCCTTGAACCAATTGAAAGGAGATGCATACATGTAACAGTAGACAAGAATATTTCAATTCAAGGTTAATTCAATCATTATATTTATCTCACAATGGGAGTATATATACAAGTACAAAGATGTAGTCTAACTCTAATAGAAAACAATCTTTCCATAATTGCAGGATTTTCTATAATTACAAGATATCCTAATTAAATAAGAATCCTAATTACATACGGATTTACAGTGATTCTACACTCCCCCTCAAGTTGGTGCATAGATGTCTATCATGAGCAACTTGTCAATCAAGCTGTCGAATATCTTCCTAGACACTCCTTTAGTGAGAACATCAGCTAAATGCTCCTCTAAGTTTACAAATGGAAAGCGAATAACCTTACTGTCAAGATTTTCTTTAATAAAATGACTGCCAGTCTCCACATGCTTTGTTCTATCATACTGAATTGGATTATGTGCAATCTTAATGGCAGCGGTATTATCACAATGCAAATCCATAGGCCTTTTAAGCTTGTAACCCAAGTCTTTCAGGACATTACGGATCCATAACATTTCATAGACTCCATGTGCCATACCTTGAAGTTCAGCTTCTGCACTTGATCTGGCAACGACTTTCTGCTTTTTGCTACGCCAAGTGACAAAGTTTCCTCCAACAAAAGCAAAGTACCCAGATGTAGAACATCTATCAGTTTTATCTCCAGCCCAATCTGGACAAGTGAAAGTAGCCTTAAAGTTGCCTTGCTCATCTCTTATTGTTTATAGAAGTAAGAAGAGACCTTTTTTTCTTTTCTTTTTTTGCCAATTAGCTATGAGAATAACCGACATCATGGAGGTCACAGGTTTAAATCTCACTGGCATCATGGAAGGGGTGGAGTGAGGTTTTTTTTTTTTATAAAAAAAGACTCTTTTTTTTTCTTCTCCTTTTTATGTCTTTATTGATAATTTAACATAAATTGCTAAAGTCAACTATAGCTTGAAAAAAGATAGAGGTCCAAATACCAATATTAGAGGTATGAATAGAAGCTCCCTTACAGAAGTCATCATGCCATGATAAAGCAGCAAACATGATCGTCGTATGTGGTTGAGATGTTCCCTGCCAAAACATTGTATTACGGTTCTTCCATATTCCCCAGATTCCCATGAGAAGCTTATCAAAAACTGCCTGTTGCAGAGTTAAGGCCTTGTCCAACATCTAGGTCTTGAAATCCATGTTATGTGCAATGGATTGCCGAAAATTGAAGGGAGGTGCTTCCAGAATTGCGTGTGCAGTAGGGCAGTTACAGAAAATATGTGTGCTATCTTCATACCTTGCAGGACAAAGAAGGCAATTGGTGTCCCCCTTGTATCCCTTGCGTAGTAAGGAAGTAGTTGGCAACAAGTTGTTACGAGCTCTCCATGCATTGATTTGAACTTTTCCTGGAACCTTTGCTTTCCAGATTTGCTTCCATAAAGGCTTGAAAGAGTCCCCATGTGAGGTAGAAGCAAGGGTCGAACTGAGTACTTGGTCACGAGCAATCCAATATGCCGTTTTAACACTGAAAAAAACCTTTTTTCTCAGGCTTCCAATACATACAATCTTCAGTTAGCCTTCTACTCAATGGAATGCAAAGTATGTTCTCAGCAATATCATTTGGAAAAAGTGAGTGTACAATATCATGTCATATTGTATCATCAAATCTTTCATTATTGTAAATTATTACCAAACAACAAATCCCGCGGCAAAGCACGGGTACCATTGCTAGTATTTCCAAAATATTTTCAAAAATCTCGAACATATTACTAACTTTTGTGAAATATCGCAAAATTTCCAGAAATATCGGTAATATCTCACGATATTTAATTTGTACCCAACATAAATATGACACTTCAAAAAAACGAAAATTTTGGCCATTTATTAGATTTTTTAGTTATTGGTCAAAATACAAGGCATGATCAGGATCATGTGATCAACACTTAGACATGACCAAGGGTTGCGAAGAAATCAACTGCAAAATTTTCTTGTAGTAAATTCAAGTTGAAGAGCAACCCAGAGCATTTTAATTGTCCAAGGGCAGGAGATCTTCCCATTGAAGTTGTCTGTACAAGTCTAGGAATGGGCAAACGGGGGTGGGGGGTGGTACCCGCAGGTTTTCCCCTCATTTGTCAAGCGGGGGCGGGGGTGAGGGCACTTATTTCCCCCGCGGGGGTGGGGTTTCCCATTACCCATGCGGGTTCCCCATTTTTTTTTTTCTTTCAAATGGGGCATTTTTTATAATTTTTCTTATTCCTCATGAGGATCTGATAGTTGGATATTTGTAGGGCAGGCCCGACCCGAAAATTAGTGAGACCGAGACCGAACTCGAAACTATCGGTTCGGGCAGGTTCGGTCTTTTTGTAAACTGAAAACCGACAGAAACCGAACCCATTCGGGCCGGTTCGGTTTTCGGGCTTTTTCGGGCCCAAACGTTTATTTCCACCGAAAAACAAAAACGAAACATTTTTTTTTCCTTTTCTAATGCCCAACACCACATCATTGTATATGTTACATGTGATCAAGATAAAGATTTCATTTAGCTACAAATCAAAGGCCACCCGCAGCCACGGGGCCCCTGGATGGGTCTTTTTCTGGCAACCTAATATAAGGTGTGTCACTGTGTTGTAATATATAAATTGTAAAGTATCACTAGAATATAACTATCCTAATGGAAACTACAAGGGAACCTTTCCAGGTTGTACATTGGACCTTTTACAAGTCATCCTGCAAAGAAAAGAGAAAGGAAAACTTATGTAAGAAGTCATATATCTAAAACAATAAGCAAATACATGAATTCGGGTCGGTTCGGGCTTTCGGGCCCTGAAAATATGGAACCCGAGACCGAACCGATTACATGAATTCGGGTCGGGCTTTAGACCGAACAGAAAATTTCTATTCTAAAACCGAACCGAATCGGGCTTTTTTCCTCGGTTCGGGTCGGGTCCTCGGTCTTTCGGGTCCGGACGCCCAGCCCTAGATATTTGTATAATTGTGAAAAGACGATTCAAAAGGAGATCCGTAAGGATTCGACCTTTGGATCGTCGTATAATTTTGTGAGGATGATTCTAAAGGCGATCGGGGATGATCCAACTATTGGATCTTTGTATAATTTTGAGAGGATGATCCTAAGGGCAATCTGTTAGGATCCGACCGTTTGATCTTAGTATAATTATGAAAAGATTATTCAAAAGGCGATCCGTGAGGATCCGACCGTTGGATCGTCATATAATTTTGTGAGAATGATTTTAAGGGCGATCCGAGACTATCCAACTGTTGGATCTTCGAATAATTTTGAGAGAATGATTCTAAGGGCAATCCGTGAGGATCCGACAGTTGGATCGTCATATAATTTTGTGAGAATGATCCTAAGGGCGATCCGGGACGATCCAACCGTTGGATCTTCATATAATTTTGAGAGGATGAACCTAAGGGCGATCTGTCAGGATCCGACCGTTGGATCATCGTATAAATCGATCAAGATGATCCTGTAGGTGATCCGTGAGGATCCAACCGTTGGATCGTTGTATAATTGTGATTTGTATATTATTTTTTGTCAAAAAAAGAAAAGAAAAAAATCTAAAAAGATAGAAAATAGAAAATTTCAAAATAGAAAAATAAAAAAGTTCATATAGAGAAAATGGGAAGCGGAGGCGGAGGCGGGGAATCATACAACCTCAGAATCTTCTTCAACTTGAATTTGGTGTCACTTTGTAGTGGCAAAACTGCAGAGGCCTGTTCTTCTGGTTGAAGTTGAAACTAAACTAAAATAGCTCAAAAATGTTATTGTTGTCTCCAACTGTCGGAGTAGTAGAGAAGGTAGAGCTCGAACTCGTTCTTGTTGACGGCCAAAGTTGAAAGCCCATACCACTGTAAGTAAAATCTCATGCTTTTTAATCAACCTTTTCTTCTTTTCACCATTTGTTCAATAATATCGACCTTAATTTCCATTCTCAATACACAACTTGCAATTATAGCTAGAAAGACCCATAGTTCATGGCCAGAGCTTCATCTTCATTCTTAAGACTCTTCCGCCAAAACCCCACTCAGATACGTTACAACAGAAACCAAAGATTCTAAATTTACACAAGTCGCTCAACAAATTTGTAAGATTCTTAGAACAAAGCCCAGGTGGTTTGAAGAAGACCCTGAGTACCCTTTTCTTAATTTCTGAGAGGTTTTGAAGCACCAAAACAATGTGCTCTTCTCGCTTCATCTGGGGTTTAGCCTGAACCCATTTCCTCTTGTGGAGGCTAAGGCCTGCAATGCTGCAAAAGCTTTTCTTGATGTGTTTTATAGGTTCGAAAGGGGCTGGAGTGTGCCTGTTACTTGTTATGTGGCTCTGTCAGGGTGTCTTAGGCTGGGTGGATAGAATGTGGTGCTGTAGCTGATGTTGATGTTGAGACTCTGGGGATATTGGATTTAAGCGTTTTGTGATGATAATGAGGTTTTCAAAAGGGTATGGACTTCGTCGGCTGGTTTTGGAAGATGGAATACTCCCTGGAATGCTGCTTTCGATACATTGATCTCTGGGGACTGTAAGGAGAAAGAATATATGAAAGTGTCCAAATCAAAAACTGTGTCTCTGATGAAGTTCCTCATTTCAGGAGGTAATCAATTGGTTGTGCAAGAGAGGGAAGGTGTTTGAGGGTTTCCGAATTTCAAATGATCTTAAGTTTAGAGGCTATGCTCCAGATATTGTCATGTATATAGCCATGATCCATGGTTTTTGTATGATGGGTTGGCTTCGAGGGGCTAGGAAGCTATGGTTTGAGATCATTGAAAAGGGATAATATCCAAATGAGTACGCTAACAAATTACAATACCATGATTCATGGGTTTGGAAAGAGTGGTGATTTGAACAAGCCAGGATCTTGAACAAGGAGACGTGTGATAAAGGTTGTTAACAAAACCATGATTCATGCGTTTGGAAAGAGTGGTGATTTGAACAGGCCAGGATCTTGAACAAGGAGATGTGTGATAAAGGTTGTGAAAAAACCAGTCAGTTACAACAGAATGATTTAAGGGCTATGGTTTCATGGAAGGACTGATGAGGGCATATAAAATTGTCTGAACTTTGAAGAAATGCCCGAGAAGTATAGTGTTCGTGATGTGATAACATACGATACTCTAATCCAAGGTTTCTGTTGACTAGAAAGCTAAGATAGCTGAGAGTATGAACTTATTCAGAGAGTTTCAGACTCATGGTTTACAGCCATCAGCTTACTTTTATGCCCGCTTATTGAAAGCTTGGTCAGATGGAAGAGTAGAAGAAGCAAAAAGTTTGTGGAATGATATGAAGAGTATATGTTAGGAAACAAGTTCCGGCAGCCATAATTGTATCACTAATGGATTGTGTGATCAAGCCATCTCAAGGTGATGTTGCAGAGGGAATGAATTGGTTCGTAGTGATGCTAAGCAACAAGGTAAAATCAGGGCAGAGAACCTTTTGGAGATTGATTCATTGTCTTTCACAAAGCGATAGGTTGGATGATTCTTTACATGTTTTGGACTTTATGTTTAGCGTAGGTTCTGTACTGGAGAACGGTATATGTTAGTTTTTGGTTAATAAGCTTTGCTCAAAGAAATACCATATTGTTGTTGCATGTCTAGGGGACATCTGAGAAGGAAGTGATGTTTCAACCTGTTATGTGATCCATTCTTCCATGCAACTTGTGAGGATTTTTGCTTTCTTTCATTCTATGGCTATTAATCACTTTCCAGCATTGCTTTCAGCCTTTCACCAACGAGAGGTTAGTAGGAATGGTCAGGCCCATTGTTTGCTCCCATGTGTCTGTAGTTCGAATCCCCTCATGGTACTTACATAGATATGTGCTAGAGTTTCCTGCCTCATTGTAACGTCCCGAACCTAAATTCACCTGTTTACTAGTCATTTGGACGGTAAACGACAATTACTTTCACTTTTTATTCTGTTTCGATACTTTTAGTGGCCCTAAAAGTTGACTTTTTATTCGGGTCAAAATTTGAGAAAATGTTCTTCATGGAAGTTGTAGAGGACGTTAAACCGAGCGCGTGCATATGTGGTACGTAAAAATCGGAGCTCGTATGCGAAAGTTATAAGCGAAAATGTAGAAATTACTGTTCATGGTAAGTTATATGTATATATGGAAATTTACTGTTGGTAGATTTCTATTTTCAGAAACCTACCCAACCGGGTAAGTTCTCTCTTTCTCTCTCCCCGACTCTTTCTCCCCTCTCGGCCGATTTCTTCCCCCTCCCGTTTCTTCCTCCTCCGGCCGACCCAGGACACGATCCGGCCACCCCCAAGCTCGGTTTCTTCCCCTTGTCACGTCTGTGGAGGTATTTCACAACGATTTGGCCGGAAAAGCTCGGATCGAAACCAAATTCTCCCCGGCTGCAGTTTGAAGTTTTTGCCGATTTCCGGCGATTCCGGTCACCTCCGGTCCCCATCTCGCCGTCGAAGGTTCGGTTTTCATCACTGTTCATTTCCCCTATGGCCTTGTATCACGATTTGTTGTGTAGATGCCGAATCGACGAATTGAAATTCTAGGGTTCTTGAGGATTTCTGGGTTTTTGTTCATTGATCGATTTCGGCCGTTTTTAATTGTTATTTGGGAATGTTGTAGTTGAGAAGTTGAATCAGTGTGTTGAGAAGGTGCTACTGTCAAATTTTGGTGGCCATCGGAGATGGTGGCGGCGGCGCCGCCACTGTGGGCGGCGGTAGCGGCGGCTAGGGTAGTTTATAAATTTCAATTTTTAGCTAGTTAAATTCTATAATTATCATAGAGCTTATATGTGAAGTTTGGTGAATTTTGGAGGAGTTTGGAATTGTTTGTGAATTTTCGAAGTTTGGAGTTTTGTGGTGGAATTATGGGAAATCCGGCCGTCGGATTTCCCTCGTTTTCTTTTTGGAATATGTAAATTGAGGAATTAGAATTGTGGAAGAGATTTGGGTTGAATTTGAGAAGTATTGGAGATAGGGATTTTCGGATTTCGTTTAAGTTCGTAATTATTATATCGGATTACCGTTTATGGAAATATAATTGTGTACAGGGCAATGTCGCGAGCTACGGTTAGATGAAGGAACTCGTCTGCGTGGTTGCCCAATAGTACTGTGAGTGGACGTTTGTTTTAAATAAGTGATGCATGCATTTATTTATTAAAGCTTGTTCTATTTTATTAACGTATTTTCCGAGCATATAAAGATAATTGCGAATTATCTCATGGATTTACTTTTAAATAATGATTCTCATGAAGTATTTATGTTTTGTTACCGGTTGTGAGTTTTGGTTATGAAGATGTTATGCTCGGATTCGAAATTATAAATGATGTTGATTTTCGACGAATTGATTTTCGATGTGATTTTCGAGATTTATACTGTTTATATTATCTTTATAATCGTCGATTTGAGATTTCTGAAAGATTTTCGAAATGGGATTTCGATGGAATAAATTCTTGTTTATTTATTCGATTTTTTGGCATTGGGAATGCCTCATTGACAATCTACTTATTTCTTTAGCGTGTGGGACACGCTGTTAATTTATACGACTCTTTGAGTATTTCCGAGTACGGTTGGGAATCGTACCCGTGTTTTCTTTATACGTGGGACATGGGGAAGCTTTATTGAGTTATCGGTTTTTTAACCACCATACCCAGGGTCGTTATATATACATATTATATTACTGGCTAGCCTATTAGTACTCCTCCCTACTTACTATGTGTTCGTAGGCGAGTAGAGGAGAGCATGGGATGCTCTAGAGTGTGGGACACTCCGACCCGAGCCAATAAGGCTCCCTTCTTTTGTATGGTGAAACTTCTTCCCCATATTTTATCGTTGCTTGACTAGCGGGGCTAGTCCGATTTTCACTGTAGCCAGCGGGGCTGGTCGTATTTTCTTGAGAAATGAGACTTCGGTTTTATGATATAGTTTTCGAATGTGGTGACTAGCGAGGCTAGTCAATTTATCGTTTTGGAATTCTTGGATTTAAAGCTAAATGTATTTTTTCTAATTGTTGCATGCATCGATTATTAAAGAGAATAAATGTGGGAATGTATGAAATCCTTTTTCCTTTAAATTGTTTATTTTTGTCCACTCACGCTAACGTTTTTCGTCTACTTTCCCCTGGGCCTTTCGGTTTCTAATGCCCAGTTTGCAGGCAAATTAGTGGAGGTCGGGCGTACATGACATTTGAGGCATAGTTGTCACTACTTCCGCAGTGTAGGATCGCTTGATCCTTTACTCTTCTTTTATATCCCTGTGTATAGTAGTATTGCTCTGCATAACCTTGGGATTAGTATTTTGAGTTTGTGTTTTGTGAAAGTGGAGTTGTTGGTAATTGGGAGCAGGGTGGCTCCAGGAGTATAAGGTTGGTTTGCTTGAAGTGTTTAGTGTGTTTTACAGGTTTTTGGGTAGTCCATTTTAGAGGTGACTCTGCCAAATTTTTGGTAGAGTTATCCCTAACGTGGGCCCCACAGGGCCACCTCGGATTTCAGGGTGAAAGTCGGGGCGGGTCCTGTCACTCCTAATGATTGTTGGGTTAGGAAGTTTAGAGCATTGGTTTCCATGTTATCGATTTTGTCATCTTTGAATCCTATGAAATTGATATGAGTAACTGAGTAGGAATGTTTGTTCCTTTTCCGAGAATGTCATGAGTTTTTCTTTTGTTTGTTCTTCAAACTTGATACTTATTCTTACAAGTTATGATATGAAAAATTTCAATTTTTTTCACTTTTGTCTTGTTGTCTCCCACATAAAAAATGTCAAGAACATTCTTACTCAATGGTAAATCTTATTTCCCAAATAATTTAACTCACCCACACCCTCATCTGATGCTTCCCCATTATTTTTCAAGAACATTCAGTGATTTGCAGTTTTAGGTTATGATCCTCCAGCTTTATTTTTGCTCAGGCACAAAAGTTAAGAGTGCTTCTGTTTTGACCCTCGTTGTATCTGTTATTTTGTGGGTCAGTTTTTTTTAGCTATGTTTAGGGTTTTGTTGATTGGATTGGCTAGTGGGTGTATTCATAAACTTGTTATCTTGAATGTTCAATACATTGGCGAGGGTGGGAATTATGTCTGTAAATGGAAATGACTTTGGTTGATGTCTGGGCTTTGAATTTAGGATACTTTGGCTTACATTTTACTTTTGATGAAATGCTTATGTGACTATTGACCATAAAATCATTTACTTGTATAATTATATTCTATCTAAGCTTCAAAATTAAATTGATTAGCAAAATAAATCTTATCGGATGATGAGGAGGTAAGGGAGTTATCTTCTGTTGTTGTTGTTAGAAAAGTCACTTACAAAAGAGTCGCATGTATGTGAGAGTGTTGGTGGTAGGCACAGGTGGATTGGGTTGTGAGCTTCTCACAGAGCTGTGTTGTTTTTGGGAACTTGAAGTCATAGAAATTGATCACATCGAGGTTTCTAATCTCAATAGCCAATTCCTCTTCATGTTATGCTACTTGAACTTTTTGCTGCTTTGTTTTCAAATATGTCATGGGTTTTTCATTGTTTGAATTAGAGTTGGGTGAAGTTTGACTTTTATTATCCAGTTCAGAGTCTTTCACTGGCTGAAGATTTGAGATCTGACACAGGAGTGTTTGAATATGTAATGGCTGCACTACCAGAGAAATTCCGACTGCTCACATTAATTACTCAAGTGCCATTCTAGAACTTTTTAGAGAGCTCAATTTAGAGTTTTTCTTGAGAGTGGTAGTTCAGACTGGTTGGGTTATGTGAGAATTAGTTGAGTTATGATTTCTTCTAGTGTATTTTGGAATCCTTTCGTTTTCCAATAAGTCTTATTGTTATGTCCGTGTCCTTAATTAATAACCTTGAGAAGAGTAGTAACCTATCCTTGGAGGGTTGTTCTAAGAGTACTATTTAAGAGTCCTTGTCTGTACCAGAGATATCAGAGTTGATGAATAAGAAAATAGCTTTTGTGAGTTCTTTCTCTCATACTCTGTATCTCTGTGGAATTTTCCATTGAGTGGTGACTTTACACTCCTGTGTCCTTTGGAAAACACTCTAGGTGGTGAATTTTCTGTAGTGAGTGTTGGCTTGGGAAGTGAGTTCCTGTTTTGGTATCTCATCCAACCCGGTATCAAGATTGGATAGATATAACTAATTCTATAAGCCTTGCTGAGGACATAAATGGTGTACTAGATTCCTATCTCTCAATGATTTGGTTTTGTTATTTTAGGCTGAAATGCTCTGAACCCAACTTTCTCATCACGATCCTGAACTCATTCATGTTTGTGTTGAGATTATTAGGAGCTTTAACAGATGGTCCCTGTTTATGAAGTCATTGTGTACACTATATGATTTGGTCAATGAACTGTTAGTAGAGAATGAATGAGTTTCATTTGTTATCATATAGATGTAGTAAATAAACTGTTGGGTGAGGGGACTGTGTTAAGATGAAGAAGCACTATGCTTCTTTGGAAGGCAATGTTAGTTGCTACATTGTTATGGGAAAAAAAGAAAGAAAAAATAAAAAATAAAAAGACTCTAAAGTCCTGCCTAACACAGATAATTTATTCTGTGTATGTTTAGATGGTTGGTAATTTGCAGTCTTCTCAAGAGGACAACAGATATGGATGATGCTAATCAGAACTACAGCTTCCAGATGTGTTTTTATTTGTCCAAAATTTAATGTAATTACTTATATACCATCTACCTAGTGCATCTAGTAGTTTATCTACTTTGGCCTCATCTATCTTGATGCTCACTGCAGCTGCCATATGCTCACATGGTTATAATAGTTTCCTTAGAGTTCGTCGTGTGGTCAGTCTGTATGTTATCAATATGAAAAGCAATGATTTAAAAAGTGGTTGCCTTTCATCTTTGGCTTGAACTTTCATTCTACCATCAGGGTCTTTTATTTTTACTTCTGTTTTGGTGTTATTTAACTTGATGGTCCTTTGCTAATGCCACATTAGGATTATTTCGCCTATTAGGATTATTCAAAGTAGATTCTGTACAAGTAAAATGGGAGGAAGAATTTCCCCATGTCAGGCAAATAGCTCTCAAGGGTTACTACAGATCACTATCCTATTTAGTTGGACTCAAACCAGTTAAGAAAGGGTCCGACTGCTTTTAAGTTTGAAAGCATTTGTGGAGCGTAACTGCTCCAAAAACTGTTTTAAAGAATGGTGGAATAGTTGGGTGATTCAAGGTTGGGAAACTCAGGGGGCATTTATAAAGGGAGGCCGATTTTAGATGTGGTTTTAATTGCAAATGAGGTTGTGGTGGAAGTTAGATAAAGAGTTAGGAAGGATTGGTTTTCAAAATTTGTTTTGAGAAGGCCTATGACCATGTAGATCATGACATCTTGCTGTCTCGTGTATAAAAAATGTCAAGAACATTCTTATGCTATTGTAAATTTTATTATCATATCCTATATGATTTGACTTACCCACACCCTTGTCCCATGCCTAATATTTTTCAAGAACATTCAGTGAGTTGCACTTTCAAGTTCTGATCCTCCTGCTTATCCTTCATTTTTAACCCAGGTTGTAGCTCTGGTTTTGTTTTTGTTTGGTCGAGTGTGGTTGTTATTCATAGCCTTGTTGTCTTGAATACTCAAAAGTCAAAATTTTGGACATTGGTGTTGATTTGATGTTGATTTCTGGGTTTTGAATTTAGGATACTTTGGTTACATTTTACTTTTGATAAAATGGTTATAGACTATTGACCATAATTCATTTAGTTATATCATATATAATTATACTAAAAACTAAATGACCAGTCATTTAGTTATTACTTATCATTCTGGACTTTCTATCTAAGCATGGAAATTAAATTGGTTAGCAAAATAAATATCGTGATTTTTGTGGTCCCAGAGTGAACCCTTCTTGCCCTGTCCCTTATCATCATGACCTTCTGATATATTTATTGATTTTTGTTTCAGGCTTAGTTTGTAAGTTTATTGTTGAAAATTTTGCAGCTCAGAGAAGACGTTAAAGAATGTGTGAGTGTTGGTGGTAGGGGAAGGTGGGTTGGGCTGTGAGCTGTTCGAGGACCTGGCTCTGTCTGGTTTCGGGAACTGGAAGTAGATATTGATAACATAGAGGTTTCTAATTCCGTTCAGGTTATTTTCCATGAAACTCTTTTGGTGCTTTGTTTTTAAATTTGTCATAGGTATTGTTTTATTTTTTGAATCAGAGTTAGGTGGATTGTGATGTTGCCCTGTTCAGTCTTTCACTGGCTAAAGATTATTGGTAACTAATACTGTAGTCATGGGTTAGGACATGAGTGTACTTAATGTCTTATCTCTCAATGCTTTGGTTTTGCTATCTTAGGCTGAAGTTTTGTGAACCCTGGATTTATCATTGATGTTTCTGTTGAAATTATTACGATTTAACAGATGGGCCCTGTTTGTAAAGCATTCATTATATTCATTGTGTTTATGGATTTGTCAATGAACTATGCATGGGTACAGATTGGAAGTGTCTGTTGGTATCGTGTTTCTGCAAGAAAAGAAACTGTTTGTGTTAGGTGACTGCATTAGGATAAGAAAGAAGCCTGCTTTGTTGGAAGGTGATGATATATAGTTGCTAAAACATTATGGTTAAATGAGACACAAAATGACACCAGAGCTGTAGTGGTTTGCAATCTTTTTTAATTACCTTTTTCATAATTAAGTGAGACTCTGAGACATATGATTCCTATGTAGGGTGTAGCGTGATAGTAGCCCATTCTAAACATATTTCCACTGAAACTCCTAATCAGCTGGCACCATCCTGCATTCTTATTGCAATTGCTATAACATATGATCATGATTTTGAAATTGTGAATCCTAGAAATAAAAGGGATTGAACAGTGACTTAAATACTCATGTCTACTAGCTTGCTGGCATCTTCCTGCATAGTATGATGATCTATATATCAAGTAAATGAACTGAACTATATGGTCCCGTTGCTTATGATGCATGGACCATGTGAATACGCAGGAAATGATCCTCAGTTATGAAATTGCAAATCTTCATCTCTCACCTTGGTTATAAGAGTGAACCAGTTGGTCTGTGTCACTTTTATCATAATCGGAGAAATGTCTTTCTGTTGCATAGAAAAGGAAAGATGGCTTTCTGCTTGCATCGGCATCGGGACAATTCAGTCTTGCTTGAGGATTCTTAAAGAATCCTTCTTCAGGATCAGAAAGTGTTACCGGATCTCGAAAGTCTATTGGCAAGCTCTATAACCTCCAAACATTGAAATTACCGGATCTCGAAAAGTGTTCAAAGGAGATTCAAAATTTGATCAACTTGAAGCATTTTCATTTTGGTGAGGGGATGAAATTTGAGGCTGAGATTTTGGGGCGATTAACTAATCTCCGAACACTGCCTTCCTTTAATGTGGGTAAGGAGTGAGGTCCTGCAATTAAGGAGTTGGGTGGGTTGAACCAATTGAGAGGCCACTTAATTATTGATGGGCTAGAACATGTAAGGGATGAAGAAGCAAAGAAAGCTCGCTTAGTGCAGAAGAATCACTTACGTGAGCTAACATTAAAGTGGACAGACGGTGGCTTGGCGGATGTACTTGATGATATGGTTCATTAGGTAGTCATAGTTCATTACTACCTAATGAAAATCAGACGGATGTACTAGATGGCTTGGAACCTCATGGTAACTTGCAAAGCTTGAAGATTGAAAATTTTATGGGTGAGAGATTTCCGTCATGGATAACAAGTCTCCAAAATTTGAAGCAGATTTGATTACTCAATTGTTGCAGTCGTGAAGGAGTCCCAACACTCGGCCATCTACCTACTCTAAGATCTCGTGAGATTAAGAGGATGAAAAAGCTGAAATGTGTGGGAGCTGAGTTTTATGGTACTAGGACAACTTTGTTTCCAGCACTGAAAACATATTACTTCCTTGGGTGCCAAGAGCTCATTGAATGGATGGAAGCACCAAGGATATCAGGAGAAGTAGTGGTATTTCCTTGCCTCGAAGAGTTGGAACTCAGGTACTGTCCCAAATTGAGAAATGCTCCGAGTCGTTTTCCACGTCTCAAGAGGTTGTGGATAGACGAAATGGACAACAACTTCTCAATAGAAAATATAAGCACTCAGCTTACCAGTCTCACCAATCTCTATATAGATCATGTAAAGGGACTAACTTGTCTACCAGAAGGGATGCTGAACAATAACAAGAGTCTCACATATTTGCAGATAGTTAATTGTGATGAGTTGACTTGTATTGCTCTCGATGTATCTGACACGCTCCATTGTCTTGAGAAGTTGAAAATAACTCGTTGTATTGCTCTCGATTTATCAGGCTGACCATTTTGAGGATTCAAGGATGTGAGGGATTAGCAAGCCTAGGAAGTGGGCTCAACTACTACACCTCTCTTTAGGAATTGCAGCTACTCTATTGTCATAATCTAACATCAATTCCAATCACACAGGGCATCACATCTCTCCAGAGGTTGAGGATTATTCGTTGTCAGAGATTATTAAGCCTACCCGGTGGGATCCAATTCTGCACCTCTCTTCGGCATCTGCATATAACTGGTTGCTCTAGTCTAGTATCCATGTCAGTATCATATGTGTGCGACCACCCAGAGACTCAACGAATCAGCCGAAGCAAGTCTCTATAGGTGTTGTTGAGTATTTGTCTACACAGGAGGAGGATTGGCGTAGTCTCGAATCTATTCCACCTAATCTCCGTCAGTTGTTGATATGTCATTGTGGGAAATTCAAATATATGCCCACAGGATTTCACCGCCACGTACACTCATTTGAAGATGCTGCAAATTGGTTGGTTCTGGGAGCAGCTGGATGCCTTGCCTGATTTTCAGCTTCCACCACCACCACATGATTTACAACTTGAACGCTTAGAGTTGGTGGGGTGGCCTAAGCTAAAGTCTCTGCCCCAGCAAATTCAGCACTCTACTTTTTTTAAAACTCTCTGGATAGGAAAGTTTATAGGACTAGAGGCTCTTCCTGAATGGTTGGGAAATCTTACATCTCTTGAGACTACATATCTGGCTTTGAGAGAATCTCAAGTATCTACCTACACTGTATACTATGAAAAGTCTCACCAAATTAAAGAAGCTCTACATTGAGGGATGTCCCCTGCTCAAGGAAAGATGCACCAAGGAGACTGGCCCAAGATTTCTCACATCCCAGAACATGACTGTAATTTTTTTGACCAAGTTCTTTTTATTTATTTATTTTCCTACAAATTTCTTTCTTATTATGTCTCATTTTTCATCTTTCTTAACTCAGTGTGGTGAAGCTACGTAATGGCCTGCCATACTAAACTAGAATGCCTGGTCACATTTCAAGAGGAAAATGTATTATCAATTGATTTCATTCAAGTTACGAGGTTAATCAATTCCCAATTGCCAGAGATTTATCCCTAAAGCGGGGTAAGCTTTTCAAACCACCATCTTTTCTTCTCTTCTCAGATTTCTTCTTTCGCTAGAGTTTAACCAGATTTCCATTGCATTAACTAATCGTAATTTTTCCTACTTAATGGCATAAATTATATCTTAGCAGGTTCTATCATACTTAATGGGAAGATCAGATGAAGCTGAGTGGTTGAAGATCCAGTCACAGTAGTTCAATCACCTCTCCCATGTATGGGTTATTTACTGTGTTTCATTGAAGATAAAGTGATCATGATAGTGGAGAAATATACTTCAGGCTTTAAGGAAGGACCTGCAGTGCAATAAAAATATAAAATAAAAATATATCAATACCCTGTTTGATTGATAGTCAATTCCTCGATTGGAGTCAAGTTAGTTTACAACTTGGTGTTCTGCATCTCTAGCATATTTGATTCTCCAAGTCAAGAATAACTGCTACTTGGTCCCTTTCTTACCTAGCCAAAAAGTTGATCATTGCTTAATGAAGAAGAGCAGTTGTTAACTTGGGAATACAATTGGAAATAGGTATCTAAGCTACCCAAGTCTTGTAAGGGTGGGTTCACTTGGTTCTTTGCCTGTGCTGCAAGTCTAATATGTTCTATACAGACAGACGTGAACAATTCTACATAGGTAGCGAGACACGACACTTAAATTTTTTATAGAGCTATCCTCAATAGAATAGTGTACTGTTCTTTCATAAAGCTATAGCTGGCATGGAGTGAAGGCAAAGCGATCCCAAGGCAACCATACGCAGCATCTATTCTCAACAATCCAGCTATATCTTCTACAAGAACAACACTTGGGACACCCTACGCCTGCGTGATCAACCCTTGAGATTGAGAGTGATTTTAAAACCCCGGAAAGATGTTTGTACTCTCTCTCCTTGAATCCGCTGCCGGCGAAGTAGTGAGTAAGGTGATTTCACTCGCTACTGATCAATTGAGACTCGATATCGTCTGGGGGTTCCGCGAAGAGATAAATAAGCTCAAAGAATCCTCAACTCTGATTGGAAATATAATCCATGATGCTGCTCATGAACCTGAAGATCGGAAACTGCGGGCAAGGGCCGATTGGATGAAGAGGCTTATAAGCGTAGCTTATAATGCAGACGATATTCTGGATGAAATAGAATATGAAGTTCAGCGTATCGTTATAAAGGAGACCAGCCTGGATAAGAAGATACTCGGCTTCTTTTGCAACAATCCTGTTTTATTTCGTCTCAAGATGGCACGCAAGATTAACAACATCAACACATCCTTGGATGATCTCTACAAGCATGCAGCCAGTGTGGGACTCGGCATGACAAGGAGATCAAATGGAGGTGCAGCAGCAAGTAAAGATAAGCGGGAAACAACCTCATTCGTTGACAAGAATGAATTCACCTTGAAAGATGCAACCATTGTTGGAAGGGATCAGGTTGTGTCAGATATAATTGCAACCTTGACCAACTCCAACAATCAAGAAAATATTCTTTCGGTGATGGCCATTGTGGGATTGGGAGGCCTAGGTAAAACTACTTTGGCTCGCTCAGTTACCAAGCAACTGAAAGAAGGTGAAATGAAAAGGTACTTTGATGCAACATTATGGGTGTATGTATCTAATACTTTTGATGTCAATTCAATTTTACATCGAATGCTGGAATCATATGACGACATGACTGGAGCAAATCTTTCAAGTCTGGAAGCATTGATTGGAAGCCTCCAGCAGAAGTTGAAAGAGAGAAGGTATTTTCTTGTACTTGATGACGTTTGGAATGAGGATGCTAATAATTGGGATGATTTGAAGCGTTGTCTATTGCAACTAAATTCTGCTAAAGGAAGCTCTGTGATTGTCACCACCCGTAGTGCCAAGGTTGCATCAATCATGGAAACACTTCCTAGGTGCGATCTAGAGACTCTATCGGATGATGAATGTTGGTCCATAATAAAGGATAGAGCATTTGCAGATCCTAATGCTCCGATTCCTTCAGATCTAGAGGGAATCGGAAGGGACATTGCCAAAAAGTGTGCTGGTCTTCCATTGGCGGCAAAGGTACGGTATCTTCGATCACCTTATTGATTATTTAATGTGAGATGAACTATTTGATATGTATAGATGATGTTATGCTAAAATTTGAATCTCAAATAACGACTGTAGGTTTTGGGAAGCTTGATGCGTTCTAAGAACGGTAGCAATGAATGGTTGTCAATTCTGCAAAGTAAAATATGGCAGGTATCATCAGACAAAGAGGATAGCAGGATCATGTCGGTTCTGGGGTTGAGTTTTGACAATTTGGAATCACCATTGAAACAATGTTTTGCATATTGCTCCATGCTCGAGAGAGGTTCCTCAATTGAAAGAGATAACTTGATCCAACTATGGATGGCTCAAGGTTTTCTCCATCCTTCTCATGGTCACCAAACCGAGCAAGAGATTGAAATGGAGGATATAGGCAATAAGTATTTTGAGACTCTACTAGAGAACTCCTTGTTTCAAGATGCTACAGAGGATGAAGATGACTATGGTGTTATCATCACCCGATGCAAGATGCATGATCTTGTGCATGATCTTGCAAACGAAGTATCCAAGTGTGAGAGCTGGACATCAGACTTCAATCATGAGATGGAAGATCATGAGATTCGACATGTTGCACGGGTTCCTACTGCAATACTAGAAAAGATGCCAAAATCAAGTATATCAAGACTGCGCTCATTCTTTTCAAATATCGGGGAGGTCTCTAATACCATTTTTCCAAAATTTAGAGCTTTACGTGTCTTAAGTTTTTGTGAGACTGAGAATCAGGAGTTGCCATATTCACTTAGCAAGCTGAAGCACTTGAGATATCTAGATCTTTCTGATGCAAAAATCAAAGCACTCCCAGAGTCTATTGGCAAGCTCTATAACCTCCAAACATTGAGATTACCTTGGAATCTTAAAAAGTGTCCGAAGGTGATTCAAAATTTGATCAACTTGAGGCATTTTTACTTTGGTGAGGAAATGAAATTTGAGGCTGGGATTTTGGGGCGATTAACTAATCTCCGAAGATTGCCCTTCTTTAATGTGGGTGAGGAGAGAGGTCCTGCAATTAAGGAGTTGGGTGGGTTGAACCAATTGAGAGGCCACTTGATTATTATTGGGCTAGAACATGTAAGGGATGGAGAAGAAGCAAAGAAGGCTGGCTTGGTGCACAAGAGTCACTTAAGTCGGTTAACATTTGCATGGACAGACAATGAGGTACCTAATGAAAACCAGACGGAGGTACTAGATGCCTTGGAACCTCATGGTAACTTGCAAAACTTGAACATTTACCATTTCATGGGTGCTAGATTTCCGTCATGGATATCAGCTGAAGGAGGAGAGGTCGTGAAGGTATTTCCTTGCCTCGAACAGTTGATGATAGATGGTTGTCCCAGCCTAGAGTCGATTCGGATCACACAGGGCATGCCGTCTCTCCGGAAATTGAATATTGAAAGTTGTGACAAATTGTCAAGCCTAGGAAGTGGGCTCAACTACTGCACCTCTCTTCAGGAATTGGAGATAAAGGATTGTTACAATCTAACATCAATTCCAATCACACAGGGCATCACATCTCTCCGAGAATTGAAGATTGATAGTTGTTGGAGTTTATTAAGCCTACCGAGTGGGCTCCAATTCTGCACCTCTCTTGAGGATCTGTATATAACTGATTGTTCTAGTCTACTATCCTTGTCAGTATCTATCCTTGAGGAGGAGGAAATTTCTCAAGGTGTTGATGCGTATTTGTCTGTACCGGAGGAGCATTGCCGTACTATAGAATCTATTCTTGGTCGGTCGTTGAAATTAAAATATGTGCGCACAGTAGGATTTCACCACCTCACTCGTTTGAAGACGCTCCGAATTGGTGCGTTCTGGGAGGAGCTGGACACCTTCCCTCATTTTCAGCTTCCTCCTAATTCACAACTTGAAATCTTAAGCTTGTTTGGGTGGCCTAAGCTCAAGTCTCTGCCCCAACAAATTCAGCACTTGACTTGTTTAAAACAACTCTGGATAAGTGATTTTAAGGGACTAGAGGCTCTTCCTGAGTGGTTGGGAAATCTTACATCTCTTGAGTCTCTGAGAATCTGGTTCTGTGAGAATCTCAAGTATCTGCCTACACAAAATGCTATGAAAAGCCTCACCAAATTGAAGTACCTCTACATTTCCGGATGTCCCCTGCTCAAAGAAAGATGCACCAAGGAGACTGGCCCAGAATGGCCCAAGATTTCTCACATCCCAGATCTTCACTGTAATTTTTTTACCACATTCTCTTTATTTCCTTTTTTCTACAAATCTCTTTCTTATTATGTCTCGTTTTTCATCTTTCTTAACTCAGTTGGCAATTGGTGATACGCAATGCCTGCCTTACTGAACTAGAATGTCTGTACACGTTACAAGGTTAATCAATTTCCACCTAAAGCAGGGTAAGCTTTTCAAAGCACCGTCTTTTCTTCTCTTTTCACATTTTTTTTTTTTTCACTTTAACCAGTAATGCATTAACCAATCCTACTTTTTCCTTTTGGCATAAATTATATGGTGGCAGGCTCTATCGTACCTGACGGCAAGATCAAATTATGCTGAATAGCTGATGATCACCTCTCCCATGTACGGCTTGTCTGCTGTGTTTCATTGAAGATAATGATACTGGAAAAATATACTTTAATCATTTCAATCTAATTTTATCATATTTGCTTTCTCATGGAGGTAGACATACTATTAGAAATCATTTTAGTCTGTTATAAACTTAGAATTTCACATCTTTTACATGAAATGTTGTGCTGGTTTGGATGCCATGTTCCATTCTTTAAGGAAGACTTTCAATGAAATAAAAATATATCTATACCCTGTTTGATTAATAGTCAATTCCACGATTGCCGTTTGCATTTTAATTCCCTGATGATTTAATATTAAGGAACTTTCCTTTACAAATTTTCATGGATTGGATTTCTTTTAGCTGCATACAGAGTTATCTGAAACCAGTGGTGCACTGCTTGATAAAGAAATTTCCACAACATTGTTTTCTTCTGATGTTTATGACACATAATGAACTTGGAATTTATTGATGCAACCCTACTAGGATGATTGCTTAATTACTTTGCTTCAGTTTATTCATAAGTTGTATAGTCATTGTAACCTGTTATACTTTCTTTGTCTTAGGTATTAATCAGCATCTGCTATAAGGATGAGAAATTGAGATGTATCCACCTAAAGTGGAAGCTATGCAAACAAAAGATGAGGACAGCTGACATGAGTGGCTGGCTTCTTACATTCCAAAGGTAGATTGTAAGTATCTTTCTCAAATGAGTAATTTGTGCATGTTCTTTTTCCTTGTATCACCTTCAGCTAGTTATTTAACTTATCGGTTTTTATCATTTCTAGTGTCCCATTATTTCTTTCCCTTTGTAAGTACTAGTTTTTGTGATGGGGAAGTTCATCCTCTAGTATAACCAAAAAGACATCGATAAGGATGTAATATTATTGTTCTTATTTTGGGTTGAGGTAGAGATGTTCAATGGCAATTCTTGTTAGTAAGGTACCTGCCAGACAATTTCAAACCCTCGTCGATTCATTTGTGGTTGTCAGACAATTGTGATCCCTCCAACAATGATGTGAAGAATTACTTACCGCTGAATCTAGCAGGAACCTCACCATATTACTGCATCTGGAAATTATTGGTTTTCACCATCTATGTGAAGTTATGCTGAGGGGTCCCAATTGTGAGATTACTTGTATTCCAATAATCTGGATGGATGCCAAAGTTAACTTTGATATCCTAGATGCTCAGATCTTTGTTTAAATTCAACTGTAAACTTTCTTGATCCCTTTCACCTCCACAACTGTAAACTATCCACAGATTCTTTCCTTCACAACTATTCAGTGTAGCAAGTGTGTAATTGGTCTTTTGTGGAAAAGCTGTTTGAAGCAATTAATAAAAGAAGTAAACTTGTTATCCTTCTCTCTTTCTTTTCCTCAGCACTGACGTATCGTCTTTTTGAAATCAGGTCTGCATTGAAGCTATGAGAGGCCTCCTTAAACTAGATATTCATGGGGTTCAAGTTCCACAGGAAACATGTGCCTTGAGTGCTCGAAATTTCAGTTGTGCATGATTACTTCCATTGATGTTCTAAGTTAACCAGTTCCTAAAATCATTGTAAGCTTTTCAATCCCCTACTTCTTCTTCCCTCCTGGTGTTCCTCTTTAATTTGATTCACCAGTTTTCAAATGCATTGTACTATGCTCTATAGGCTATTTACTTACTGCAGTTCTGGCTTTATAATTGTTTTGGTATCATTTGTAATTTCTCACCAGGCAGCTCTATCCTGCTCAAATGGAAGAACAGCTTCACTTGACATGGTGCAAACCAAGTTCAGGTACTTCAGTTCTCTATCTTATGCGTGTATTTGTTTCATTGAATGTTATGCTGCTCATGTTATGTTTTATTCTTTTTATTTTCCCTCTTTTGATGGACTTTTCTTTTTCTTCTTTCTTAGTTGTCTAGTGTTTCATAAACTTTTAAGTATCAAGCATCTTGTATACTGAACTTAGCAAAATAGAATGTAACATCAATTACCTCTTATTAGTTTCAACTATTCTCTGTATTTCCAATCTCTAAAATCATCTGCTTCCAAGTAGCACTTTGTGGTACAATAATGATTCACCTTTACATAATGATACCATTCATTTATCTGAGGTCAAACTCTGGATAAGTTTTTCCTTTGCAAACTATTTCTTTTATGTTGATTTAATGTTTTCTTCTATGTGCATTTGGATACATTTTTGATCAATTTGTTTCAGTCAGTTTGGGGAATTACATGGTTTTTTTTTTTTTCTCTAATGTCCACTCTGACTCCTATCCTCTCTTACTCAGATTGTCCCAAGGATTAGGGAATTGGAGCATCAAATTCTGATCTCAGGTGGCTGCTGTTTGTTTGGCTCTCACAAAGGCTGGTAACTTTGCCCTATATTGAGAACAAACTCCATCTGCATCTTGGATAAGCCATTTAGTCAAGCATGCATGGTTTCTAGGAAACAAACCTTCTATTATCTGCGAGCTATATGAAGAACCTCCTGTCAGATATCACATTTTTGTGCTCTCTTGGTGTCTCCATGAAAGCTTAACAAATGGGCTACAAACAAGTCCTGGAGGACCTGGAGAATTTGGTACCGTAGGCTTGTTTATGAGTTACTCTAATATGGTTGTGGAGCTTATTGTGAGCTTTGAGCTTCTCGGCACTTCTTATACTTTTTAAGTATCAAGCCGTATTTCTGAGATTCGAGCAATTATCTTTGTCTAGGTAAAAATGGCATCAGTTGTGGTAGTCTAAAATATTCTTATGTTCTTTGAGCGTTAGTCTGTTGGTTGATAAGTTTCATGGAGAGAATTGAGAGATCAAGTGGTTGTGAGCTTTGGGTGTAATTGGGGTTCTCTGTTGAGAATGGTTGTGAGAAAGTACGAGATTACTTAACAAAGAACATTTTATTTTGACATTAGTGGACTATTGCCGTGGACAAATTGGGTGAACCACGTTAAAACCTTGCCTCTTCGTTGATTGTGGTGTTCTTTATGATTCTAGTTTTTCTCTTAATAAAATGGGTACGATCTTGGGCTAGGAATACAAATTGCTGAAATTCCGAGCATGTCATAAAGGGATACAAGTATATAACTAATCTTCCCTCTATTTGATTTCACATTGCCTTTTCTTTTAACAGTTTCTGCTGTTAACCATATATAAGGGCAAGTGAAATAAATCAGAACTGATAAAGTGAAATCTTTCTGAATGTGGTTCTAATTATCATCAAGTTTGCTTGCTCACTCATTTTGAATTTTGTACATTGTATCTAACAACCTGCAAGGTTTGTTCTTTGAAGCCAATATATGCTTAAAATTGATATCCGAATTGCTCTAGCCTTTCACTCAGATGCAATGTTGGTTTCTTAGAAGACCAGTTGCTGCAGGTGGTAAGGATGCAGTAAAAGAAAAGGGTAGAACAACAATCAGGTTAGACAGAGATTAAAATTTTAGATCCTTAAATGAAACTAGCATGTATTTGAAGGTTTTACAGCAAATTCGATTTGACGATCTCATTCTATTCTCCGAAGCTTCTTCCAAACAAGCTTCGTAAAAGAACTGCTTGAACTCGTGGTAGAGAGCTTTTTCCCATGGCTAGCAGTAGTAGATTAATTCTTATACAACACTTCAGATTCTAAGAACATGGTAAAGCATTCAAGTAATTGTTCACGGACACCGCTGGAAAACTGAAAGTATCTCCTACGACTACTGCAAAACCAAATCAATCAACATAATAGAATTTTCTATTCGCAAAGTATTTCCTACTGAGACCAGAAAAAAAAAAAAAAAAAAAAGGGTATCTCCTATGAATCGGTACATCTACCATAAATGAGATATAAAGGTTCTTTTGATAATTTTGAACCAAGTTCATGTTGCAGTTGATAGGGCCAAGATCAGACCAGTGAGCACACAAAAGAACCATAATGCAGAGAGTTTAAGTCGGCATTAGGCAGGACACCCGTTTACTAAGCCATGACATGTTAGCTGAAAGTTGGTTCACTGCTCTAAACCCATGTACAATGTCAGCAGCTACAGCGATGCTCAGGAATTTAACGAGTCAATTTAATCAATCTCGTCCAATTCATCTTCCGTTGGAATTTCGGCCTTTACTGTCGGAGGATGAATTTGATCTCTTCTTTCTAGTAATTTTGAAAACTCCTGCATGACTATCGTGTTTCACTATATTTGGTCCTTCAGACTTGTCTCTTTGAAGGTGCGGTCAAACCATATGTCTCTTCACTTCCACTGCCCACCGGGACATTTTCATTCAAAGGTACAACACTGCTCTTAGAAGGAAAAAGATTTTTCCTCTTTCCTTTACCGGAAAACATCGATACATCTTCTCCACTTTCTACAGCTTTCATAAACTGTAAATCACTAAGGCCATCAGCATAAGAACGTACCTCCTTTCTTGGCCGCTTTCCCGAGACATTGCTATAATCAAATCATTTGGAAGGCTGGAAGCTGTAACCTTATCAGGTGCTGAATATGCCCACTCAGGAACCTCATGCTCTTCCATTAGGCGAGATCTATAATTCTCCCTTTGCCTTCTCTCGGCATCCATTTTCTCAAACATCCGGAACTCGTCATCTGATCTGGCAGCAAGGCGGTTGATTTCTCTCTCGCTCGGCACAGCTGTGCCAAGTGAACTTGTACCCTTGCTCATAATTTCCTTCAACATATCTCTTCTGTCCTGAGCTGCAAAACAAGAAACACGTCTTTAGATAGGATACAGCCCTGTCATGAGAAAACAAAGTTAATTTATTCATTCTAACATGCAAGACATCCCTTGCATTGAACCTACAATGCAGCACAGTGATATTTTATTGTGGCTGAAACAAGAAATGCTTTTGATCTTATGTAGCACCCTTCTAATTTTGCTTCTATCATCCATATTGTTAAAAATGATAAGGAAAGCATGGCAATCTATTAGAAAACCACATTTATACAAAATTATATGTACGGGGAAACCATGTGCAGACAAACTAAGGCTCCCACCACCACATGATTTACAACTTGAACGCTTAGAGTTGGTGGGGTGGCCTAAGCTAAAGTCTCTGCCCCGGCAAATTCAGCACTCTACTTTTTAAAAAACTCTCTGGATAGGAAAGTTTATAGGACTAGAGGCTCTTCCTGAATGTTTGGGAAATCTTACATCTCTTGAGACTACATATCTGGCTTTGAGAGAATCTCAAGTATCTACCTACACTGAATGCTATGAAAAGCCTCACCAAATTAAAGAAGCTCTACATTGAGGGATGTCCCCTGCTCAAGGAAAGATGCACCAAGGAGACTGGCCCAAGATTTCTCACATCCCAGAACATGACTGTAATTTTTTTGACCAAGTTCTTTTATTTATTTATTTTCCTACAAATTTCATCTTATTATGTGTAATTACCGGATGGAACAAAATTGATAGAGTTTGAGTAATGACAGTTATTCAAACAAGCAACAACACAAATAAAAGAACACAAGAATTGCTGACGCAGTGTAAACCTCTCCACTGAGGAAACTTCACTGCGTGGCTTTTAACGTAGCCAACACGAGAATCAAATCCAATATGAATCAAATCGTTACAGATCACAAGTAGTGGTATTCAACACAACCACATTGACTAGCAACAATGCTAACTTGCTCACAACTGTAAAAGACCTATTCTAAACAACTATGAAGCAATCTGTATAGATGAAGAAATCTGGACACGCCTTCAAATTCAATCTTGCCTTGAAGCCTCACTGATCTCAATCACATATGCAAGTGATGAATGCAGTGAACAAGCAGTATGATCAATCAATCAAACAAACAATGAGAGTTTTGTAAAACAGTTAGTGCAGACTATGCAGCACAATTAAAATTCTCAATCAGAAAACTCTCCATCTCATAATGCAGTTTCAAAACCTTTTATAGAAGATAAAGACTCCCCCTCAATCCAATCACATTAAACACCGATTGAGATAAACATGGAAAGGTTTTTCAAAACAATATGCAATCACAATCTTTTATCTGATATGTATTCAAAACAATTCTAAATGCAGATAAGATTTCCTAAACTCCTTTCCTTAAACACTATTTGAATTGGAGAGTTTAGACCCACAATATATGCATCAATCACATGCAAATTGATATGATATGCAAATTAAAAGCTCTCTAAACCTAGACCATATTTTCATAATTATATGGAGAAAGAATCGTGTACAATCAATGCGTCTAACCCTAATTGATTCCTATTAGGAAAGATCTTTTTAACAAAAGATTGCCAATTAAAATAAACAGACCTAAATCAATTAGGTCTTCAATGGGACGATTTTAACTGGTGAAAAAAATCTTTGCATAATAAAATTTAAGAATAGAAAGATACTTTCCAAAAACAAACTTCCTAAAACCTAGGACTGACTCAAGGATTGCAACACAGATTGCAATCCCAATGCATATGCTGACTCATGAGATGCATTTACCTGTAACGTATTTGAGATCAGTATTAGGCCCTTTTCCAGCTTCTTCAGTGATGAATTGTCATGATATACTTCACTAGCTTTGTATGGGAATGCCAACAAATAACATGTACAAAATCTTGTACTTACATTATGTCTCATTTTTCATCTTTCTTAACTCAGTACGTGTGGTGAAGCTACGTAGTGGCTTGCCATACTAAACTAGAATGCCTGGTCACATTTCAAGAGGAAAATGTATTATCAATTGATTTCATTCAAGTTACGAGGTTAATCAATTCCCAATTGCCAGAGATTTATCCCTAAAGCGGGGTAAGCTTTTCAAACCACCATCTTTTCTTCTCTTCTCAGATTTCTTCTTTCACTAGAGTTTAACCAGATTTCCATTGCACTAACTAATCGTAATTTTTCCTACCTAATATCATAAATTATATCTTAGCAGGTTCTATCATACTTAATGGGAAGATCAGATGAAGCTGAGTGGTTGAAGATCCAGTCACAGTAGTTCAATCACCTCTCCCATGTATGGGTTATTTGCTGTGTTTCGTTGAAGATAAAGTGATCATGATAGTGGAGAAATATACTTCAGGCTTTAAGGAAGACCTGCAGTGCAATAAAAATATAAAATAAAAATATATCAATACCCTGTTTGATTGATAGTCAATTCCTCGATTGCCATTTGCATTATAATTCCTTACTGATTTAAATTTACGTAACTTTTCTTTCTACAATTTTACGAGGATAGGATTTGTTTTAGCTGCATCTAGAGTTATCTTAAACCAGTGGTGCAGTGACTTGATAAAGAAGTTTCCCCAACATTTTTTTCTTCATTCGTTTATGACACTTAATAAACTTGGCATTTATATACAAGCCTGCTATGATGATTTCTTGATTACTTTTTTTTTTCAATTTATATTCATAAGTTGTGTGTCATTGTAACCTTTTATACTTTCTTTGTATCAGGTGTTTTTTTTTTAGGGTTTTCTCTTAGCAAGTCACTTCTCTCTAATGGAGTTGTCCAGTCCACTCTTGCCTCCCTAAATAATTTTTTCCATAAGAACCAGCTATGAGAATGAGAAGTATCAACCTAAATTGGCAGCTATGCAAACAAACATGCACTGAGGACAACCGACAACAGTGGCTGACTTCTTATTTTCCAAAGGTAGAGTGTAATTTGTGTTTGTTCTTGTTCCCTTTATCACTTCCTTCTAGTTAATTAACTAATCGGTTATCCACTTATCCTCATGTCTTATGCCCTATTATTTCTTTTCCTTTGTAAGTACTAGTTTTGTGATGGGGAAGTTAATCCTCTAGTATAAACAAAGAAGGCATTGATAAGGATGAACATTTTTTTTCTTATTTTGGGTTGAGGGAGAGATGTTCAATGGCAATTATTGCAGGTAAAATATCTGCCAGAACACTTTAGACTCTAAATCATTTTCATATTTTAGACAATCGTGAATCCTCCTATAGTGATCTGAAAAACTACCTAACTCTGCTCCGTATGCCATTTACTTTGTTAAAACAACTAATCCACATTGGAGTTCTCTAAATCTTTCTCTAACTATCTAGATTAGTCTAGAACTTGTTCAAGTACTTGGTCTAGATTAATCCATAATGATCATGTAATCAAATGTCTAGAGAGTTCTAGTGTTGCTCACTAATGTGTGGTTATTAATTAACCACATGAGGAAAGTCAGTGAGCCAAGTCGGTTGACTTGGCCTATATATATGTACTAAGCTTTGTGCAATTATGAATGAATCATCAATTATCAAAACACCTCTGTTTTATGTTCATACACCTCCTCTGTTTCTAACTCTTTAGCACCTCCTCTACTTCTAGTCCTAGCTCACCTAGCTCCTAAACATCTTTTCCTAAACACATTGTCCTAGCCCACTACTACTAAACCTTCCGCACCAACTTCCAACAGTGGTATCAAAGCCACAAATTTTAACATACTTACTAAAATTTTTCCCGGGGCTGGCTTTATAATTGTTTTGGCATCATTTGTAATTTCTCACCAGGCCTCTCTATCCTGCTCAAATGGAAGAACAGCTTAACTAGACCTGGTGCAAACTAAGTTCAGGTGCTTCAGTTCTCCATCTTATGCATGTATTCGTTTCATTGAATGTTATGTTGTCTCATGTTCTGTTTGATTCCTTTTAGGGAAACTCCAACCTTGGGGTGCCAAACCTATTTTTGGGCCATTTTGAGACTTTGGATCTCCAACCTTTTGTTTTTGGGGGGTCTGGTCCTATAAATATAGGACTTGGACTCATTTGTAGTCTCAAATATGAGACTTTTCCAAGACCAGAACTTATTACTGTGCATGGGGGCCAGCCCAGTTGCTGTCTCAGCCCACATGCCGAACCAACGCGCGGAACGAAGAAATTGAAGGAAACGCGCGCCAAAGGGAGAAGGAAGAGACAGGACGCGCGGAACGCGCGCTGGAGAGAGAAAATTCGGAGCTTTCCGTCTGCAGCCGTGGGCCCCTCGCCTGCGCAGCTGTCCCCTGGTGACCGTTGGAACCCCCAACGGTCATGAAATGCACGGTCCAGATGTTGCCCTGATCAATTTGGATGGTCCGATGTTACCTCTTTTTTTTTTTTTTTTTACTGTAACGGATCTATTCAAGATCCAATGGTTCCGATTATTTGGAAAAAAGTGATGAACGGCTCTTATTAATTGAAGAGTTATTATTTCCTTTTTGTTCTAAAAAAAATAAAAAAAATTACCAGAAAATTGGGGGAAAAATATACCCGTTGGAACAGTGAATTATAGGAAATTCTATAAATACCTACCCATTCTTTTCTATTTCCTCACACCAAATATCCTCCATCTCCTTCACAATTTTCCATTCATTGTTACGTACATCTTCTTGTTCTTAAATATATCTTCCTTTTATTTTTTTTGTCTTGGAAAAAATGGCTCCAAGAGGGGATTCTTGGAGGCACAATGAAGAAGTTATTCTTTGCCAAGCTTGGATCACCGTTGGGGGTGATGGGTGCTTTGGAAAAGATCAAAAGTCGGACTTATTGTGGAGTCGTGTGGCGGAGGAGTACAATGCTCACAAACCGGCCGGTTGCATGGATAGAACACATTCTAGTTGCCACGCTCGTTGGAAGAAAATAAGTCCGGCATGTATGAAGTGGCGCCAAGCTCTTAACAAGGTCGAACACTTTCAACGAAGAAGCGGCGAAAATATGGAGGACGAGGTAATTATATTGAAATATGTTCAATAATGATTATTGATTTATTTATCATGTAGTTCAATAATGTCCAATATATAGTTTATTCATCGATTTATACTTAGAAAATATTTTTGTTAATATTTTATTTACTTAATATTATATGTAGCTCATGAATGTTAAATCAACGTACTACGACTCGGAAGGTTGCGATTTTGTGTTTGAGCATTGTTGGCAATACTTGAAAAATACGGAAAAGTTTGGGAAAACACCATCAATGGAAAACACCCACTTTAGTGTTCCTAATCATGTCAACTTGGATGACGGTGGAACAACCACTACCGAGGATGAGCTTCCGTCATCAAGAAAGGCACGTCCTCAAGGACAAAAAGCACAGAAGCTAGCTAAGAAAAAAGGCAATAAGCAGGATGCGGATGGCCTACGAGTTCAAATGCAGAAATGTTATAAACAAACCGAACGCGAGTACCAACAAAGGCAAAGACAGTTTGAGGAAGGTCAACTAATTGAGCAACGCGCTGAGGATGCTCGCACGATGCAGGTGGATCCATCAATTTTCACCCCAAGAAAGAGGAGTTATTGGGAGAGGAAGCAACAACAAATAATTGATAAGGAGGCAGAAACTTCAAGCATCCCGGAACAATCTCAAGATCCTACACCCCCTGAAGGAGACAACACAGCCTTGACCACTTATGATCCACTTGGCGAGACATCTTGGATGTAATGAATATTGTTAGTTGCTTTGAATGGTTTGTGTTTTAATTTATGATAATAAAAATTATTTTGTTTAGTAGATCATCTTCGTAAAAAAGCATTGAACTTTTATTTTCATAATAAAGCACACCACACAAATTAAAAGCACACAACACAAAGTAAAAGCATACCACACAACAATACAACCAAAGTAGGCCATGACCACTTATCATGACAACATGGCCACTTATTGAAAGCACCAAAAAAAAAAAAAAAAGCTCACTGGTGGTTCTGATCAGCTTGTAACTTCATGGTCCATAGGTGATCGACTAGATCGTCTTGGAGGTTTTTATTCATCACTAGACATCTAACCTCCCTATAACGACGCAAGAATTGATTTAGTTGTTGCGGATTGCGATCAACATCGGTGTCCATTACTGGTCTCTTATATATCTCTGCTTTCCTTGGTCTGGTTGGGATATCATCCGGATCAAATGGCTGCGCTGCATCTTCATCATGCTCATCTTCAACAATCATATTGTGCAAGATAATGCACGTCATCATGGTGTATTGAAGGTTCTCCTTACTCCACCCACGAGCTGGTCCTCTTATGATTGCCCAACAAGCTTGGAGAATACCAAATGCTCTCTCCACGTCTTTTCTGTATGCTTCCTGCATCCTTGTGAAATGTTGTGTCTGCGGCGACCTCGGGTTTCAGATTGCTTGTACAAATGACCCCCACTTAGGGTATATGCCATCAACTAGGTAATAACATTGACGATAATGCCTATTATATACCCGGTAGTTCACTTCAGGGGTTTCACCGGTGCATACGTCATTGAATAAAGGTGAACATCCAAGGACGTTAATATCATTCAGGGAACCTGGAAGTCCGAAGAAGGCATGCCAAATCCAAGTATCGTAGGAGGCCACCGCTTCTAAGATGATTGTGGGTTTCCCCTTGTAGCCAGTATACTGCCCTGCCCATCCGGTGGGACAATTTTTCCACTGCCAATGCATACAATCAAGGCTACCGATCATCCCCGGGAATCCCCGTTCTGCAGCTTTGTCAAGCAGCCGTCACAAATCTGCCGGTGTTGGTCAGCGGAGGTAAGTCTCATGGTACACATTCCAGATTGCTTTGTGAAGTGCTCAAAAATCTCAATGGCAGTGGTCTTCGCAATATCTAGGTAATCATCACAGAAATCAGCTGTGATGCCATACGCGAGCATTCTCATGGCGCATGTCAGCTTTTGTTCAGTGGATAAGCTGAGTCTCCCACAAGCATCTCTTGTTTGAACAAAATATGGGTCGTAGTTGGCCACATCGCGCATCATCTTGTCAAAGACCCAAGGTTGCATTCTATATCGCCTGCGAAATATGTTTGGTTCATACCTGCACGGATCCGTGAAGTATTGAGCTTTGAGTCGAAGATCCATCAACTCTCGATCCCTGGCCTTATAGGTACGACCTTCTGAAGAACCACCCCATTGTGAATCCTCATCTTCCAGAGTTTGGATTTACAAGGCAGCAGCAGACATCATCAAGGCTCGTCGACGGCTTCTCGTGACGGCCTCTTCTTGATCTTTCTGCAACCATTTCGTCAAACGATTCATTGCAGAAATGGTTTGACAAAATCAAAACGGAAAAGAAAGAAAGATTTGTATGATTTGGAAATGAGAAGTGTTTGTGAATTTGTGAGAGATGAGGATGATAATGACCCCATATTTATGGACGGTTTGAGTTTATTTTGATTAGATAATGTATGACACGTGGCGGACGAAGACTCGACCGTAATTAGGACAACCAATTAGAGATTGACACGTGGCGCTGATATCACATCGAAATTCGTATGTTTGGCATATATGCCGACACAAAACATCAAAATATCTTCTAAATAGTTAGATTCTTTGTCGTATATGCCGACACTTTTGTCGTATATGCCGACAAAAAAAAAATAATTTCAAAACCTTTTTTAAATTCATTAAATAATAAGAATAATTTTTAAAAATTATGATCTAAATAGTTAGATTCTTACTCGTATGTGCCGACACTTTTGTCGTATATGCCGACAAAAAAAAAATTAAAAATCTTTTTTTAAATTCATTAAATAATAAGAATAATTTTTAAATATTATGATAAAATGTTAAATTATTTTTTTTACCTTATTTCATTAAATTAACATATTTTTAATATAATATTCATCAAAATTATACTTATATTATATTTTAGTCAAGAATAGTGAAAATAACACCCCCATATAGGTCTAATGGTTGGAGATGAGAATTGAGTCCTATATGAATAGTGCAACAAGGGGGTGCTAAAATGAGAATAGCACCCCCAAATGGTGCCTATGGTTGGAGTTGCTATTTTCCCTCTTTTGATGGGTTTTTCTTTTTCTTCTCTTTCTTCATAGTCAAGTGTTTCATAAACTTTCAAGTATCAAGCATCTTGTAACTGAACTTAGCAAAATAGAATGTAACATCAGTTACCTTTTATTAGTTTCAGTTTTTCAACTATTCTCTGTATTTCCAATCTCTGCAATCATCTGCTTCCAAGTAGCACTTTGTGGTACAATATTGATTCACCTTTACATAATGATACCTTTCATTCATCTAAGGTAAATCCTTGAATAAGTTTTTCATGTGCGACCTATTTCTTTTATGTCGACTTACTGCTTTCTTCTATGTTCGTTTGCATAAAATTTTTGATCGATCAGTTGGTTCTAGTCGGTTTGGGGAATCACATGGTTTTCTTTTTCTTTATTTTTTTATTATTTTTTTTTTCCCCCTAATGTCCACTCTGACTCCTCTTCTTTCTTACTCAGATTGTCCCAAAGATCAAGAAATTGGAGCACCGAAAGCGATCTCAGGTGGCTGCTGTTTTGTTTGGCTCTTTCAAAGGCTGGTACCTTTGCCCTATATTGAGAACAAACTCCATCTGCATCTTGGATAAGCCCATTTAGTCAAGCATGCATGGTTTCTAGAACACTGCAAGTGAATGGTCAGAAAAAGTAAAAAAGTGAGATCTCGGAATTGCCAGGAGCATAGGATAGCAAAATGTCAGTTTTGAAGTTGAGTACTGAAAATTTGAAATCGCCATGTCTTTCATATTACTCGGTATTCATAAAAGTTAATAGACAAGGCTAACTGGATCCAACTCCCTGGATTAATTGGCAGAAATATTGCTTGACAAAAGTAATCAAGGGATGGAAGATACATGCAGTGGTTATTTTGATAGTGTATCGATCAGTATTAGAATACTCCTTTCTGCAGAAGTGTCTAAACGTGAGAGCTTGAGGCGGCATACAACTGAGCTTCAACATGTTTCAGGGATTCCTACTTCAACTCTTGAAATCAAGCGAGAAACAAGTGTTGGGAGATTTTGCTCATTATTCTCGAATGACAATGTCCCAGAAGATAGCATTTTCAAGGTTTGCGTGGCATACAGTTATATGGGGCTGATATTGATGAGTTGTTGATTTCTGTTGGCTAGTTGATTGATCGAATTTTCAAGACAAAAATCACAGCCTTCCGCAAGTCTTTTGGCAAGCTCTGTAACCCGTAGTTATTGAGAATGTACGAACAGTACTGAAAATCTAAAGAAGTTCCCAGTGGGAGGGCAAAGCTTAATCAACTTGAGACATCTTCAGTTTCGATGATAATATATAGTGGAAGTTCCAGCTGCAGTATTGGTGCAAATGACCCAACTTTAGAATTGACTTATTTGGCTTGCGTGTACCAATCGAAAGGAGATGCATAATCTGGTACATACGTGTAATGGGGTCACTGTTTGACCACACCAAGTATATGACACCTCAATCAAAGCATTCGACCATCTTTTCCCTACTGCTTGCAACTTTCTCCCTCTTACGTATGCTATCGGCTAGATTACTCAAGAAAATTCTACCGTGCTTTAGAGTATTTGGAAGCCGTAAAGTTAGTCACTATTTACTGTGTGACCCACATATCTGACGGTTATCGACTCTAATATTTTAATACTTCAAAGCAATATAGTACATTCCAATTACTTACAGTTAAATTATTTAACCATCAAACACACGTAACCTCTAAATTTAGTTTATGCAATCACCAAAATTGCTGGATATAAAATATTGATGGTACCTGAACTTATCCTCTATCTTATCAATGGTACCTGAGCTTCAATTTTGATCACAACCAATACCTAAACTTTTTGATTTCATTTCAAATGGTACCTATCACTAACTTCCGTTAATGTTCCGTTAAAAACTAACATGTGCAAAACACATAACCTATATTCCAGAGTAGTTTGACAAAAATACTCATTTAAATAATTTTATTTACTAGATATTTTGATCAATTAATATGTTAATAAAAATAGAAGTTCGATTAAAAATAGAAGAGTTTTTCTATTAGAACCTCCAAATTTACTCACTTGACCTCCTTGCTTTTTACACCTCCTATCAAATTTTCAAATACTAAATTTACTCACTAAATCTCACTTAAGTTTCTGAAATAACCTCACTCATATAATTTGCAAACAAACTATTAATTACATATTCATTCCTTAACCATATTACATAAATCTCTTATCTAATAAAAAAGAAGGATTAATTTCAGTTTACCCCCCTGAGGTTAGGGGTCGTCATCATGTTAGTCCCTCAAGTTTCAATTTAATCAGTAACACCCTTGTACTCTCCAAATTCATCAGCTGTGTCCAATTTCTACTATTCCGTCCAATTTGGACCGTTAAGTCTGACTTTTGAGGGCTAAAATGGTCATTTCAAGACAAAAAAAATAAAAAAATAAAAACCAAAAAAAAAGAATTTTTTTTTGTTTTTTTTTGCATTTTTTTCTGTTTTTTTTTTTTTACATTTTTTTTTATTTTCTTGTTTTTTTTTCTTTTTCTTAGCTTATTATTATTATTATTTTTATTTTGTCTTCAACTTATACACCACAAATTATAATAGGTTTATAAAAACAAAAAAAAAACTCTAGGTGGTCAAAAAGCCGCTCGCTGGTCTACGATATTTGTGATATATCTCCGATAAAACAAAGAATTTTAGGATATATCTGTAAAATATAATAGGTTTATAAAGTGAAGAATTTTAGGATATATCCCCAATAAAGTGAAGAAATATCTATAAAATATGATTAAAAAAATAAAAACATATATTTCTTCACTTTATTGGGGATATATCCTAAAATTCTTCACTTTATTGTGATATATCTCTGATAAAGCGAAATTTTTTATATTTTAAACCTATTATAGGGTTTAAACCTATTTTATATTATTTAAACCTATATTTTAAACCTATTATAGGATATATTTTAAACCTATTATATTTTATAGATTTATTTTACAAATATATCCTAAAATTTTTCGCTTTATCGGAGATATATCACAAATATCGTAGACCAACAAGCGACTTTTTAACCACCTAGAGTATTTTTTTTTTGTTTTTATAAACCTATTATAGGGTTTATTTGTAACCAGCCAGCGAAAAATTTTAGGATATATTTGTAAAATATATCTATAAAATATAATAGGTTTATAAAGTGAAGAATAATGGGATATATCCCCAATAAAGTGAAGAAATATTTGTAAAATATAATTAAAAAATAAATACAGATATTTCTTCACTTTATTGGGGATATATTGACAGGACCCGCCCCGAATTTCACCCTGAAATCCGAGGTGGCCCTGTGGGGCCCACCTTAGGGATAACTCTACCAAAAATTCGGCAGAGTCACCTCTAAAATGGACTACCCAAAACCTGTAAAACACACAAAACACTACAAGCAAACCAACCTTATACTCCTGGAGCCACCCTGCTCCCAATTACCAACAACTCCACTTTCACAGAACACAAAACTCAAAAATACTAATCCCAAAGATTAAGCAGAGCAATACTACTATACACAGGGATATAACAGAAGAGTAAAGGATCAAGTGATCCTACACTGCGGAAGTAGTGACAACTATGCCTCAAATGTCATGTACGCCCGACCTCCACTAATACGCCTGCAAACTGGGCATTAGAAACCGAAAGGCCCAGGAGAAAGTAGACGAAAAACGTTAGCGTGAGTGGACAAAAATAAACAATTTAAAGGAAAAAGGATTTCATACTTTCCCACATTTATTCTCTTTAATAACCGATGCATGCAACAATTAGAAAAATACATTTAGCTTTAAATCCAAAAATTCCAAAACGATAAAACGACTAGCCTCGCTAGTCACCACATTCGAAAACTATATCGTAAAACCGAAGTCTCATTTCTCAAGAAAATACGACCAGCCCCGCTGGCTACAGTGAAAATCGGACTAGCCCCGCTAGTCAAGCAACGATAAAATATGGGGAAGAAGTTTCACCATACAAAAGAAGGGAGCCTTATTGGCTCGGGTCGGAGTGTCCCACACTCTAGAGCATCCCATGCTCTCCTCTACTCACCTACAAACACATAGTAAGTAGGGAGGAGTACTAATAGGCTAGCCAGTAATATAATATATATATAACGACCCTGGGTATGGTGGTTAAAAACCGATAAATCAATAAAGCTTCCCCATGTCCCACGTATAAAGACAACACGGGTACGATTCCCAACCGTACCCGGAAATACTCAAAGAGTCGTATAAATTAACAGCGTGTCCCACACGCTAAAGAAATAAGTAGATTGTCAATGAGGCATTCCCAATGCCAAAAATCGAATAAATAAACAAGAATTTATTCCATCGAAATCCCATTTCGAAAATCTTTCAGAAATCTCAAATCGACGATTATAAAGATAATATAAACAGTATAAATCTCGAAAATCACATCGAAAATCAACATCATTTATAAATTCGAATCCGAGCATAACAACTTCATAACCAAAACTCACAACCGGTATAGAACTTAAATACTTCATGAGAATCATTATCTAAAAGTAAATCCATGAGATAATTCGCAATTAACTTTATATGCTCGGAAAATACGTTAATAAAATAGAACATGCTTTAATAAAATAAATGCATGCATCACTTATTTAAAACAAACGTCCACTCACAGTACTATTGGCAACCACGCAAACGAGTTCTTTCATCTAACCGTAGCTCGCGACATTGCCCTGTACACAATTATATTTCCGTAAACGGCAATCCGATAAAATAATTACGAACTTAAACGAAATCCGAAAATCCCTATCTCCATTACTTCTTAAATTCAACCCAAATCTCTTCCGCAATTCTAATTCCTCAATTTACATATTCCATAATGAAAACGAGGGAAATCCGACGGCCGGATTTCCCATAATTCCACCACCAAAACTCCAAACTTCGAAAATTCACAAACAATTCTAAACTCCTCCAAAATTCACCAAACTTTACATATAAGCTCTATGATAATTATAGAATTTAACTAGCTAAAAATTGAAATTTATAAACTACCCTAGCCGCCGCTACCGCCGCCCACAGTGGCGGCGCCGCCGCCACCATCTCCGATGGCCACCAAAATTTGACAGTAGCACCTTCTCAACACACTGATTCAACTTCATAACTACAACAATTCCAAATAACAACTAGAAACAGTCGAAAACAATTAATGAACAAAAACCCAGAAATCCTCAAGAACCCTAGGATTCAATTCGTCGATTCGGCATCTACACAACAAATCGTGATACAAGGCCATAGGGGAAATGATCAGTGATGAAAACCGAACCTTCGACGGCGAGATGGGGACCGGAGGTGGCCGGAATCGCCGGAAATCGGCAAAAGCTTCAAACTGCAGCCGGAGGGGTTTTGTCTTCGATCCGTGGTTTTCCGGCCAAATCGTGGAAAACCAAGGTTGCTAGGGTGCTCGGAGGGAGGAGGCGCTCCTCTGGTGACCGGTGGCACGCCGGTTGGTGGCCGGAATCGCCGGAAATCGATGGGAGGAGAAAAATCACCGAACCGGAGAAGAGAGAGCTCGGGGGGAAGGAGAGAGAAAGAGGAAGGGTGGGTTTCCGGAAATGGAAACCTACCCGGGGTAACTTTCTATTTTTAACCAAAAATTACCATGAACAGTAACTTCACATTTTTGGCCATAACTCTCGCATACGAAGTCCGATTTTTACGTACCACACATGCACGCGCTCGGTTTAACGTCCCCTACAACTTTCATGAAGAACATTTTCTCAAATTTTGACCCGAACAAAAAGTCATCTTTTAGGGCCACTAAAAGTATCGAAACAGAGTAAAAAGTGAAAGTAATTGTCGTTTACCGTCCAAATGACTAGTAAACAGGTGAATTTAGGTTCGGGACGTTACATATATCCTAAAATTCTTCGCTCGCTGGTCTACGATATTTGTGGAACATCTCCGATAAAGCGAAGAATTTTAGGATATATCCCCAATAAACTGAAGAAATATATGTATTTATTTTTTTAATCATATTTTATAGATATTTCTTCACTTTATTGGGGATATATCCTAAAATTCGTTGCTTTATCGGAGATATATCACAAATATCGTAGACCAGCGAGCTGCTTTTTGACCACCTAGAGTTTTTTTTTGTTTTTATAAACCTATTATAACTTGTGGTGTATAGGTTGAAGACAAAATTATTAAAAAAATAAATAATAATAATAATAATAATAATAAGTGAAGAAAAAGAAAAAAAATGAAAGAAAAAAAAAGAAAAAAACATGCAAAAAAAATAAAAACGAAAAAAAGAAGAAAAAAATTCTTTTTTTTTTTTTTTGTCTATAAATGACCATTCTAGCCCTCAAAAGTCAAACTTAACGGTCCAAATTGGACGGAATAGTAGAAATTGGACACGGTTGCTGGAATCATATGACGACGTGACTGGAGCGAATCTTTCAAGTCTGGAAGCATTGATTGGAAGCCTCCAGCAGAAGTTGAAAGAGAGAAGTTATTTTCTTGTACTTGATGACGTTTGGAATGAGGATGCTAATAATTGGGATGATTTGAAGCGTTGTCTATTGCAACTAAATTCTGCTAAAGGAAGCTCTGTGATTGTCACCACCCGTAGTGCCAAGGTTGCATCAATCATGGAAACACTTCCTAGGTGCGATCTAGAGACTCTATCGGATTATGAATGTTGGTCCATAATAAAGGATAGAGCATTTGCAGATCCTAATGCTCCGATTCCTTCAGATCTAGAGGGAATCGGAAGGGACATTACCAAAAAGTGTGCTGGTCTTCCATTGGCGGCAAAGGTACGGTATCTTCGATCACCTTATTGATTATTTAATGTGAGATGAACTATTTGATATGCATAGATGAAGTTATGCTAAAATTTGAATCTCAAATAACTGTAGGTTTTGGGAAGCTTGATGCGTTCTAAGAACGGTAGCAATGAATGGTTGTTAATTCTGCAAAGTAAAATATGGCAGGTATCATCAGACAAAGAGGATAGCAGGATCATGTCGGTTCTGGGGTTGAGTTTTGACAATTTGGAATCACCATTGAAACAATGTTTTGCATATTGCTCCATGCTCGAGAGAGGTTCCTCAATTGAAAGATATAACTTGATCCAACTATGGATGGCTCAAGGTTTTCTCCATCCTTCCCATGGTCACCAAACCGAGCAAGAGATTGAAATGGAGGATATAGGCAATAAGTATTTTGGGACTCTACTAGAGAACTCCTTGTTTCAAGATGTTACGGAGGATGAGGATGACTATGGTGTTATCATCACCCGATGCAAGATGCATGATCTTGTGCATGATCTTGCAAACGAAGTATCCAAGTGTGAGAGCTGGACATCAGACTTCAATCATGACATGGAAGATCATGCGATTCGACAAGTTGCACGGGTTCCTACTGCAATACTAGAAAAGATGCCAAAATCAAGTATATCAAGACTGCGCTCATTCTTTTCAAATATCGGGGAGGTCTCTAATACCATTTTTCCAAAATTTAGAGCTTTACGTGTCTTAAGTTTTTGTGAGACTGAGAATCAGGAGTTGCCATATTCACTTAGCAAGCTGAAGCACTTGAGATATCTAGATCTCTCTGATGCAAAAATCAAAGCACTCCCAGAGTCTATTGGCAAGCTCTATAACCTCCAAACATTGAGATTACCTTGGAATCTTAAAAAGTGTCCGAAGGTGATTCAAAATTTGATCAACTTGAGGCATTTTTACTTTGGTGAGGAAATGAAATTTGAGGCTGGGATTTTGGGGCGATTAACTAATCTCCGAAGATTGCCCTTCTTTAATGTGGGTGAGTAGAGAGGTCCTGCAATTAAGGAGTTGGGTGGGTTGAACCAATTGAGAGGCCACTTGATTATTATTGGGCTAGAACATGTGAGGGATGGAGAAGAAGCAAAGAAGGCTGGCTTGGTGCACAAGAGTCACTTAAGTCGGTTAACATTTGCATGGACAGACAATGAGGTACCTAATGAAAACCAGATGGAGGTACTAGATGGCTTGGAACCTCATGGTAACTTGCAAAGCTTGAACATTTACCATTTCATGGGTGCTAGATTTCCGTCATGGATATCAGCTGAAGGAGGAGAGGTCGTGAAGGTATTTCCTTGCCTCAAACAGTTGATGATAGATGGTTGTCCCAGCCTAGAGTCGATTCGGATCACACAGGGCATGCCGTCTCTCCGGAAATTGAATATTGAAAGTTGTGACAAATTGTCAAGCCTAGGAAGTGGGCTCAACTACTGCACCTCTCTTCAGGAATTGAAGATAAAGGATTGTTACAATCTAACATCAATTCCAATCACACAGGGCATCACATCTCTCCGAGAATTGAAGATTGATAGTTGTTGGAGTTTATTAAGCCTACCGAGTGGGCTCCAATTCTGCACCTCTCTTGAGGATCTGTATATAACTGATTGCTCTAGTCTACTATCCTTGTCAGTATCTATCCTTGAGGAGGAGGAAATTTCTCATGGTGTTGATGCGTATTTGTCTGTATCGGAGGAGCATTACCGTACTATAGAATCTATTCTTGGTCGGTCGTTGAAATTAAAATATGTGCGCACAATAGGATTTCACCACCTCACTCATTTGAAGACGCTCCGAATTGGTGCGTTTTGGGAGGAGCTGGACGCCTTCCCTCATTTTCATCTTCCTCCTAATTCACAACTTGTTGAGTTATGCTTGTTTGGGTGGCCTAAGCTCGAGTCTCTGCCCCAACAAATTCAGCACTTGACTTGTTTAAAAGAACTCTGGATAAGTGATTTTAAGGGACTAGAGGCTCTTCCTGAGTGGTTGGGAAATCTTACATCTCTTGAGTCTCTAAGAATCTGGTTCTGTGAGAATCTCAAGTATCTGCCTACACAAAATGCTATGAAAGGCCTAACCAAATTAAACAAGCTCCGCAGTGACGGATGTCCCCTGCTCAAAGAAAGATGCACCAAGGAGACTAGCCCAGAATGGCCCAAGATTTGTCACATCCCAGATCTTCAGTGTAATTTTTTTACCACATTCTCTTTATTTCCTTTTTTCTACAAATCTCTTTCTTATTATGTCTCATTTTTCATCCTTCTTAACTCAGTTGGCAATTGGTGATACGCAATGCCTGCCTTACCGAACTAGAATGTCTGTACACGTTACAAGGTTAATCAATTTCCACCTAAAGCAGGGTAAGCTTTTCAAAGCACCGTCTTTTCTTCTCTTTTCACATTTTTTTTTTCACTTTAACCAGTAATGCATTAACCAATCCTACTTTTTCCTTTTGGCATAAATCATATGGTGGCAGGCTCTATCGTACCTGACGGCAAGATCAAATTATGCTGAATAGCTGATGATCACCTCTCCCATGTACGGCTTGTCTGCTGTGTTTCATTGAAGATAATGATACTGGAAAAATATACTTTAATCATTTCAATCTAATTTTATCATATTTGCTTTCTCATGGAGGTAGACATACTATTAGAAATCATTTTAGTCTGTTATAAACTTAGAATTTCACATCTTTTACATGAAATGTTGTGCTGGTTTGGATGCCATGTTCCATTCCTTAAGGAAGACCTTCAATGATATATCTATACCCTGTTTGATTAATAGTCAATTCCACGATTGCCATTTGCATTTTAATTCCCTGATGATTTAATACTAAGGAACTTTCCTTTACAAATTTTCATGGATTGGATTTCTTTTAGCTGCATACAGAGTTATCTGAAACCAGTGGTGCACTGCTTGATAAAGAAATTTCCACAACATTGTTTTCTTCTGATGTTTATGACACATAATGAACTTGGAATTTATTGATGCAACCCTACTAGGATGATTGCTTAATTACTTTGCTTCAGTTTATTCATAAGTTGTATAGTCATTGTAACCTGACGTATCGTCTTTTTGAAATCAGGTCTGCATTGAAGCTATGAGAGGCCTCCTTAAACTAGATATTCATGGGGTTCAAGTTCCAGATGAAACATGTGCCTTGAGTGCTCGAAATTTCAGTTGTGCATGATTACTTCCATTGATGTTCTAAGTTAACTAGTTCCTAAAATCATTGTAAGCTTTTCAATCCCCTACTTCTTCTTCCTTCCTAGTGTTCCTCTTTAATTTGATTCACCAGTTTTCAAATGCATTGTACTCTGTTCTATAGGCTATTTACTTACTGCAGTTCTGGCTTTATAATTGTTTTGGCATCATTTGTAATTTCTCACCAGGCAGCTCTATCCTGCTCAAATGGAAGAACAGCTTCACTTGACATGGTGCAAACCAAGTTCAGGTACTTCAGTTCTCTATCTTATGCGTGTATTTGTTTCATTGAATGTTATGCTGCTCATGTTCTGTTTTATTCTTTTTATTTTCCCTCTTTTGATGGACTTTTCTTTTTCTTCTTTCTTAGTTGTCTAGTGTTTCATAAACTTTTAAGTATCAAGCATCTTGTATACTGAACTTAGCAAAATAGAATGTAACATCAATTACCTCTTATTAGTTTCAACTATTCTCTGTATTTCCAATCTCTAAAATCATCTGCTTCCAAGTAGCACTTTGTGGTACAATAATGATTCACCTTTACATAATGATACCATTCATTTATCTGAGGTCAAACTCTGGATAAGTTTTTCCTTTGCAAACTATTTCTTTTATGTTGATTTAATGTTTTCTTCTATGTGCATTTGGATACATTTTTGATCAATTTGTTTCAGTCAGTTTGGGGAATTACATGGTTTTTATTTTCTCTAATGTCCACTCTGACTCCTATCCTCTCTTACTCAGATTGTCCCAAGGATTAAGGAATTGGACCATCAAATTCTGATCTCAGGTGGTTGCTGTTTGTTTGGCTCTCGCAAAGGCTGGTAACTTTGCCCTATATTGAGAACAAACTCCATCTGCATCTTGGATAAGCCATTTAGTCAAGCATGCATGGTTTCTAGGAAACAAACCTTCTATTATCTGCGAGCTATATGAAGAACCTCCTGTCAGATATCACATTCTTGTGCTCTCTTGGTGTCTCCATGAAAGATTAACAAATAGGCTACAAACAAGTCCTGGAGGACCTGGAGAATTTGGTACCGTAGGCTTGTTTGTGAGTTACTCTAATATGGTTGTGGAGCTTATTGTGAGCTTTGAGCTTCTCGGCACTTCTTATACTTTTTAAGTATCAAGCCGTATTTCTGAGATTCGAGCAATTATCTTTGTCTAGGTAAAAATGGCATCAGTTGTGGTAGTCTAAAATATTCTTATGTTCTTTGGGCGTTAGTATGTTGGTTGATAATTTTCATGGAGAGAACTGAGAGATCAAGTGGTTGTGAGCTTTGGGTGTAATTGGGGTTCTCAGTTGAGAATGGTTGTGAGAAAGTACGAGATTACTTAACAATGAACATTTTATTTTGACATTAGTGGACTATTGCCGTGGACAAATAGGGTGAAACACGTTAAAACCTTGCCTCTTTGTTCTGGGCCGGTCTTGAGAATTCAGAGACCTAGTGCGAAAATTTAACCGAGTCCTTATGTTTGTTGCATAATAACTTAAAGAAAATGAATGGGTATAATAAAATAGGAAAGTAAAAAAGAAAGAAAGAAAAAAAGTAGAAAAAAGAAGAAAGAAAGATTAAAAAAGAAAAGGAGAAAAGAAAAAAGAAAAAAAAAAGGGAAACGAAAAGTAAAAAAAAAAAAGGGAAGGAAAAAGAATGAAACTGAGCCCACGACTCGAAGCTGTAATAAAGGGAATGATGGCGCGTGCGCATTTGCCATCCTACCAGCTGCACTACACTTGCTTTTGTTGTCATTTTGGAAACTAAATTCAATATATTGACTTATACCTACATATCCGTATTTGAAACTCGAAGTCGGAGGCCTCAAATTTTGGGAGGCCTTATGCGGTGGCACAGCTTGCACACCCTCAAGGCCGCCCCTGTCTTTGTTGATTGTGGTGTTCTTTATGATTCTAGTTTTTCTCTTAAAAAAATGGGTACGATCTTGGGCTAGGAATACAAATTGCTGAAATTCCGAGCATGTTATAAAGGGATACGAGTATATAACTAATCTTCCCTCTATGTGATTTCACATCTGCCTTTTCTTTTAACAGTTTCTGCTGTTAACCATATATAAGGGCAAGTGAAATAAATCAGAACTGATAAAGTGAAATCTTTTTTAATGTGGTTCTAGTTATCATCAAGTTTGCTTGCTCACTCATTTTGAATTTTGTACATTGTATCTAACAATCTGCATGGTTTGTTCTTTGAAGCCAATATATGCTTAAAATTGATATCCGAATTGCTCTAGCCTTTCACTCAGATACAATGTTGGTTTAAGCTGGGCAATAATTTATGATTCTATATATAAACAAAAACCCTAGCAGAGTCGTGACGGCGCTCTGAGTATCGCCACGACAGCGGCGCACAAGGCGGTACCTGATGGCTTACCGCGTTCTCGCCTGGAATTGCAGAGGCATTGCAGGCTGCTATCGACGCAGAGGGTTGATCGATTTAATCAGGCAAGAGAAACCTCGCATTCTCTTCCTCTCCGAGACTCTCTGTGATAAGAGGCAATTGGAAACTTTGAGAATCAAGGTCGGGTTTGACCAGTGTTTGGGGTATCCCAAAGGGAATGGTTCGAGGGGTGTGGCACTGTTATGGCAGAATGATGTTCCAGTCAACGTGAGAAACTATTCCATACGGCATGTCGACGTGACTGTGGGGGTAAGAGGCTCACCTGATGAATGGAGGCTTACGGGTATATATGGTTTCGCTCAAACCGGGGACAGAAGGGCGACTTGGGCTCTGATGCGGCAGTTGGCGGCGGAGATAAATCTACCGTGGCTGCTGTGCGGTGATTTCAACGAGATTATGGATAGCAATGAGAAGTCTGGCGGCGGGGTTCGGAGGCTTGGGCAGATGCAAGCTTTCCGGGAGGCCATTACAGATTGTTCTCTGATTGATATGGGGTTTTACGGCAGCCCGTATACATGGTCTGATCATCAGACGAAGGAACGGCTAGACCGCAGTCTGTGGAATGTGGAGTTGCGCGATTTGTTCAGGCATTCACGCACTACACACCTTCACCCGAGTTCCTCTGATCATAGTCCACTCTTGATTGATATTTGTAATGACTCTGCAACGCAGACAAGTCGGAAGAGGCATAGTTTTCGATTTGAACAGTTTTGGGCACGGCATAGTGATTGTGAGGCTGTGGTTCAGAATGGATGGCAGGGGGCTACTGAAGGGGACCCTATGCAAAAGGTTTGTCAGCAAATTAAGAAAACAGGGAAGCAGTTGGCTACATGGCAGCGTAATACTTTTCTCTTTCGACAGACGGAGATGCGAACTATTAGGGCGAGGCTGGATGAACTGTTACAAGCCCCCTTTGATGCTGCGATGAATGTTGAGAAGCAGGAATTAAATGGCAGGTTACAGGAGATGTTGACAGAGGAGGAAACTATTTGGAGTCAACGATCCAAGGCAATGTGGTTGAAAGAGGGAGATAGGAATACAACTTATTTTCATAGAAGAGCATCAAACAGGAGGCAACGGAATACGACCAAGAGGTTGAAGAATGCAGATGGAGCTTGGGTAACGGAACCAGATGATATTGAGAATGTAGTGACTCAGTATTATCGTCACTTGTTCTCTACGGAAGGCACAAATGAGGCAGCTTTGGAATTGATTTTGAATATTGTCCATCCCAAAGTTACATTTGAGATGAATCAGCAATTATTGGCAGCGTATACAGATGATGAAATTCGGGCAGCATTATTTCAGATGCATCCTTCCAAGGCCCCGGGTCCGGACGACATGTCTCCTTTCTTCTTTTAGAAGTATTGGGACATTGTAGGTAGTGATGTCTGTAGGGCAGTACGTTCTTTTCTGGTGTCTGGAAATCTTATCAGAGAGGTGAACTTTACTCATGTCACCCTTATTCCCAAGGTGAAGGACCCGAAAGATATGACTGAGTTAAGGCCTATTGCACTATGTAATGTGGTATACCGAATTTGCTCTAAAGTGTTGGCCAATAGATTGAAGAAGATTTTGGGAGAGGTTATATCTCCACTACAGAGTGCATTTGTACCAGGCCGATTGATCTCTGACAATACTTTAGTGGTCACTGAGGTGGCTCATTTTCTGCATAAGAAGAGAAGCGGGGAGGAGTATTTCTCTCTAAAACTTGACATTAGTAAAGCGTATGACAGGTTGGAGTGGAATTTTTTGAGACAGATCCTTTTAAAGTTAGGGTTTGCAGCAGAGTGGGTGGATCTAGTGATGACTAGTATTCAAACAGTCAGCTATTCCTTCTTAGTGAATGGAGAAGTCCGGGGTTATGTTCGACCATCTCGGGGTATTAGACAAGGTGATCCATTGTCACCTTATCTATTTATCTTATGTGCTGAAGGGTTGTCTTCTCTGATTGAGTTTTTTGCACAGCAGCAATGGATTCAAGGTATCAAGGTTACTCCTACTGCACCGCTTTTGCATCATTTATTGTTTGCAGATGATAGTTTTTTGTTTGGCGCTGCAACTGAAGAGGAATGTCAGCAATTCAGAAATATTTTATATGCCTACGAGATAGCTTCTGGGCAGAGAGTAAATCTACAGAAAAGCAATGTCGCTTTTAGTAAGAATGTTAGTATGGACAGGCAATTGTATCTGGCAGATATCCTTGGGGTGCAAAGGGTGGATAAACATGAGAAATATCTTGGCTTGCCTACCCATGTTGGAAGATCAAAAACAGCTGCATTTGCTTACTTGAAAGAGAAACTTACAAAGAAAGTCGTCAGCTGGAGAGCCAAATTATTAAGCGGTGCAGGTAAAGAAATTCTAATTAAAGCTGTTGCTCAAACTGTTCCAATGTATGTGATGAACTGCTATATGCTCCCTTTGGGTCTCTGTGATGATATGCATCAGTTATGTGCCGGTTTCTGGTGGGGGGATTCAGAGGAGAAAAATAAAATTCACTGGAGATCTTGGGAACGGTTATGTGTTCCTAAGAAGGAGGGTGGTATGGGCTTTAAGAACTTGCATTGGTTTAATAAGGCTATGTTGGCTAAACAAAGTTGGCGGTTGCTACATAATCCAAATTCCTTGATAGCTAGATTGTATAAAGCTATTTATTTTCCTAATGGTGAGTATCTCACAGCTGGTTTAGGGGATACACCCTCATTTTCATGGAGGAGCATTGTGGAAGCTAGGCAGGTGTTAGTACAGGGCCTCAGATGGCAGGTTGGGAATGGTGAGCGTATTGAGATATGGAATCATAATTGGATTCCAGATGTGTACCCCAGAGGGCCGTCTTCACCTCCTCCGTATGATGCACCCCGTTTTGTTGAGGAGCTTATTGACCCTATTACTCGAAGTTGGGATGTAAATCTACTTGCCAGGTACTTTACCCAAACTGATATTGATTTGATATTGAGCATTCCATTGACACGGCATGCACAGAGTGATAGACAAATTTGGCATTTTCACAAGAAGGGCTTCTTTACTACGTAATAGTGCATACTTTGTTGCTCGTGATTTGGCTTTGGGTTTAATTTTAGCCCCCCACCACCTGTTGATTCTTATAAGGCAGTGTGGAAGGCAATATGGGATGCTAAAATACCTAGCAAGGTAGCTCTACATGCATGGAAGACAGCAGTTAATATTCTTCCTACACGGTTGGGTTTGAGTACTAAAGGTTATAATGGAGAGATGGGGTGTTTATTGTGTCCTCATACTTTGGAAAACAGCTTGCATGTTTTTGTTGAGTGTCCATATGCACAGGAAGTTTGGCATAGAGCTGGTTTACAGCTGCCTACTGGGCCGGGCGACAATTTTATAGATTGGTTTTTGGGTGCAATATCAATAGTTTGACAAAGGAGCAGATAGCTAGGTGTTTGATGCTCTTATGGGGGATTTGGAAAAACAGGAACAGTCAATTATGGGAACATAAGAAACAGCATGCATCTGAGGCTGTGTTGCTCACTATGGGTTGGTATGAGGAGTTCAAAAAAGTAAATGTGCAGCCAACGGATATTAGGAGACAATTGGTGAAATGGACAAGACCACAAGAGAATTGGGTGAAGGTTAATTGTGATGGTGCATTTCAGCCGGCAACAAGAAAGGGGGGTGCTGGAGTTGTGATCCGAGATGCTAATGGTGCTTTTCAAGTTGGTGCTGCTAGACTTCTCCCTTTAGTAACGTCGCCTTTCCATGCAGAATTGATGGCGTTAAAGGAAGGGATCAATTTGGCAGTGGCATTACAGCATGAGCAGGTACTGTTTGAATCTGATTGCTCTTTATTGGTTCAAGCTGTGCATTCAACTGAACCGGATTTATCTACAATGAGTATGTTGCTTGATGAGATCAGACTAGTGCTGCAAAATCATGGTGGTTATAGAATTAATTATGTATCAAGGGAAGCAAATACAGTAGCTCATGGATTTGCTTCACATGCCTTAAGAAATAGTGATAGCCAAACTTGGTTTGGCATAGCTCCCGAATTTATAAGGGATGTCATTCGAAACGATTGTAATCGTTAATTGATTCAATGAAGCTTATTTTCAAAAAAAAAAAAAAATATACAATGTTGGTTTCTTGGATGACCAGTTGCTGCAGGTGGTAAAGATGCAGTAAAAGAAAAGGGTAGAACAACAATCAGGCTAGAAAGAGATTATAATTTTAGATCCTTAAATGCAACTAGCATGTATTTGAAGGTTTTACAGCAAGTTCGATTGACGATCTCACTCTATTCCCGGAAGCTTCTTCAAAACAAGCTTAGTATAAGAACTGCTTGAACTCGTGGTAGAGAGCTTTTGCCCATGGCTAGCAGAAGTAGATTAATTCTTATTCCAGATTCTAAGAACATGGTAAAACATTCAAGTAATTGTTCACGGACACCGCTGGAAAACTGAAAGTATCTCCTACGACTAATGCAAAACCAAATCAATCAACATAATAGAATTTTCTATTCGCAAAGTATTTCCTACTCAGACCAGAAAAAAAAAAAAAAAGTTTCTCCTATGAATCGGTACACCTACCATAAATGAGAAATAAAGGTTCTTTTGATAATTTTGAACGAGTTCATGTTGCAGCTGATAGGGCCAAGATCAGACCAGTGAGTACACAAAGAACCATAATGCGCAGAGGTTAAGTCGGCATTAGGCAGGACACCCGTTTACTATGCCATGACATGTTAGCTGAAAGTTGTTCACTGCTCTAAACCCATGTACAATGTCAGCAGCTACAGCGATGCTCAGGTATTAAATGAGTCAATTTAATCAACCTCGTCCAATTCATCTTCCGTTGGAATTTCGGCCTTTACTGTCGGAGGATGAATTTGATCTCTTCTTTCTAGTAATTTTGAAAACTCCTGCATGACTTTCGTGTTTCACTATATTTGGTCCTTCAGACTTGTGTCTCTTTGAAGGTGGGGTCAAACCATATGTCTCTTCACTTCCACTGACCACCGGCAGATTTTCATTCAAAGGTACAACACTGCTCTTAGAAGGAAAAAGATTTTTCCTCTTTCCTTTACCGGAAAACATCGATACATCTTCTCCACTTTCTACAGCTTTCATAAACTGTAAATCACTAAGGCCATCAGCATAAGAACGTACCTCCTTTCTTGGCCGCTTTCCCGAGACATTGCTATAATCAAATCATTTGGAAGGCTGGAAGCTGTAACCTTATCAGGTGCTGAATATGCCCACTCAGGAACCTCATGCTCTTCCATTAGGCGAGATCTATAATTCTCCTTTTGCCTTCTCTCGGCATCCATTTTCTCAAACATCCGGAACTCGTCATCTGATCTGGCAGCAAGGCGGTTGATTTCTCTCTCGCTCGGCACAGCTGTGCCAAGTGAACTTGTACCCTTGCTCATAATTTCCTTCAACATATCTCTTCTGTCCTGAGCTGCAAAACAAGAAACACGTCTTTAGATAGGATACAGCCCTGTCATGAGAAAACAAAGTTAATTTATTCATTCTAACATGCAAGACATCCCTTGCATTGAACCTACAATGCAGCACAGTGATATTTTATTGTGGCTGAAACAAGAAATGCTTTTGATCTTATGTAGCACCCTTCTAATTTTGCTTCTATCATCCATATTGTTAAAAATGATAAGGAAAGCATGGCAATCTATTAGAAAACCACATTTATACAAAATTATATGTACGGGGAAACCATGTGCAGACAAACTAAGGCTCCCACCACCACATGATTTACAACTTGAACGCTTAGAGTTGGTGGGGTGGCCTAAGCTAAAGTCTCTGCCCCGGCAAATTCAGCACTCTACTTTTTAAAAAACTCTCTGGATAGGAAAGTTTATAGGACTAGAGGCTCTTCCTGAATGGTTGGGAAATCTTACATCTCTTGAGACTACATATCTGGCTTTGAGAGAATCTCAAGTATCTACCTACACTGAATGCTATGAAAAGCCTCACCAAATTAAAGAAGCTCTACATTGAGGGATGTCCCCTGCTCAAGGAAAGATGCACCAAGGAGACTGGCCCAAGATTTCTCACATCCCAGAACATGACTGTAATTTTTTTGACCAAGTTCTTTTATTTATTTTTTTTCCTACAAATTTCTTCTTATTATGTCTCATTTTTCATCTTTCTTAACTCAGTGTGGTGAAGCTACGTAATGGCCTGCATACTAAACTAGAATGCCTGGTCACATTTCAAGAGGAAAATGTATTATCAATTGATTTCATTCAAGTTACGAGGTTAATCAATTCCCAATTGCCAGAGATTTATCCCTAAAGCGGGGTAAGCTTTTCAAACCACCATCTTTTCTTCTCTTCTCAGATTTCTTCTTTCACTAGACTTTAACCAGATTTCCATTGCACTAACTAATCGTAATTTTTCCTACCTAATGGCATAAATTATATCTTAGCAGGTTCTATCATACTTAATGGGAAGATCAGATGAAGCTGAGTGGTTGAAGATCCAGTCACAGTAGTTCAATCACCTCTCCCATGTATGGGTTATTTGCTGTGTTTCGTTGAAGATAAAGTGATCATGATAGTGGAGAAATATACTTCAGGCTTTAAGGAAGACCTGCAGTGCAATAAAAATATAAAATAAAAATATATCAATACCCTGTTTGATTGATAGTCAATTCCTCGATTGCCATTTGCATTATAATTCCTTACTGATTTAAATTTACGTAACTTTTCTTTCTACAATTTTACGAGGATAGGATTTGTTTTAGCTGCATCTAGAGTTATCTTAAACCAGTGGTGCAGTGACTTGATAAAGAAGTTTCCCCAACATTTTTTTCTTCATTCGTTTATGACACTTAATAAACTTGGCATTTATATACAAGCCTGCTATGATGATTTCTTGATTACTTTTTTTTTTTCAATTTATATTCATAAGTTGTGTGTCATTGTAACCTTTTATACTTTCTTTGTATCAGGTGTTTTTTTTTTAGGGTTTTCTCTTAGCAAGTCACTTCTCTCTAATGGAGTTGTCCAGTCCACTCTTGCCTCCCTAAATAATTTTTTCCATAAGAACCAGCTATGAGAATGAGAAGTATCAACCTAAATTGGCAGCTATGCAAACAAACATGCACTGAGGACAACCGACAACAGTGGATGACTTCTTATTTTCCAAAGGTGGAGTGTAATTTGTGTTTGTTCTTGTTCCCTTTATCACTTCCTTCTAGTTAATTAACTTATCGGTTATCCTCATGTCTTATGCCCTATTATTTCTTTTCCTTTGTAAGTACTAGTTTTGTGATGGGGAAGTTCATCCTCTAGTATAAACAAAGAAGGCATTGATAAGGATGAACATTTTTTTTCTTATTTTGGGTTGAGGGAGAGATGTTCAATGGCAATTATTGCAGGTAAAATATCTGCCAGAACACTTTAGACTCTAAATCATTTTCAGATTTTAGACAATCGTGAATCCTCCTATAGTGATCTGAAAAACTACCTAACTCTGCTCCGTATGCCATTTACTTTGTTAAAACAACTAATGCATATTGGAGTTCTCTAAATCTTTCTCTAACTATCTAGATTAGTCTAGAACTTGTTCAAGTACTTGGTCTAGATTAATCCATAATGATCATGTAATCAAATGTCTAGAGAGTTCTAGTGTTGCTCACTAATGTGTGGTTATTAATTAACCACATGAGGAAAGTCAGTGAGCCAAGTCGGTTGACTTGGCCTATATATATGTACTAAGCTTTGTGCAATTATGAATGAATCATCAATTATCAAAACTCCTCTGTTTTATGTTCATACACCTCCTCTGTTTCTAACTCTTTAGCACCTCCTCTACTTCTAGTCCTAGCTCACCTAGCTCCTAAACATCTTTTCCTAAACACATTGTCCTAGCCCACTATTACTAAAGCTTTCGCACCAAATTCCAACAGTGGTATCAAAGCCACAAATTTTAACATACTTACTAAAATTTTTCCCGGGGCTGGCTTTATAATTGTTTTGGCATCATTTGTAATTTCTCACCAGGCCTCTCTATCCTGCTCAAATGGAAGAACAGCTTAACTAGACCTGGTGCAAACTAAGTTCAGGTGCTTCAGTTCTCCATCTTATGCATGTATTCGTTTCATTGAATGTTATGTTGTCTCATGTTCTGTTTGATTCCTTTTATTTTCCCTCTTTTGATGGGTTTTTTTTTTCTTCTCTTTCTTCATAGTCAAGTGTTTCATAAACTTTCAAGTATCAAGCATCTTGTAACTGAACTTAGCAAAATAGAATGTAACATCAGTTACCTTTTATTAGTTTCAGTTTTTCAACTATTCTCTGTATTTCCAATCTCTGCAATCATCTGCTTCCAAGTAGCACTTTGTGGTACAATATTGATTCACCTTTACATAATGATACCTTTCATTCATCTAAGGTAAATCGTTGAATAAGTTTTTCCTGTGCGAACTATTTCTTTTATGTCGACTTACTGCTTTCTTCTATGTTCGTTTGCATAAAATTTTTGATCGATCAGTTGGTTCTAGTCGGTTTGGGGAATCACATGGTTTTCTTTTTCTTTATTTTTTTATTATTTATTTTTGTTTTTCCCCTAATGGTCCACTCTGACTCCTCTTCTTTCTTACTCAGATTGTCCCAAAGATCAAGAAATTGGAGCACCGAAAGCGATCTCAGGTGGCTGCTGTTTTGTTTGGCTCTTGCAAAGGCTGGTAACTTTGCCCTATATTGAGAACAAACTCCATCTGCATCTTGGATAAGCCCATTTAGTCAAGCATGCATGGTTTCTAGCTAGAACACTGCAAGTGAATGGTCAGAAAAAGTAAAAAAGTGAGATCTCGGAATTGCCAGGAGCATAGGATAGCAAAATGTCAGTTTTGAAGTTGAGTTGATGTAGAACGAGATTTTAGCAAATTTCAACAAAAAATCTCGAAAAGAAAGAGGCGTCTGCACATTAAGAAGAATGATTTGAATATTGAAAATTGGTATTCAAATAGGCTTCTTAATGATGGAATTAATCATAAATTACTCTTTTGGATATACCGGCATTCTCGAGCGAAATCTTGGTTGAGATTCCAAATATATGTTTGTGTTGAAGGAATATCGATTTAGTGTGCCTTATCAAACTAGGAGTAGCAATAGGAGAGAAGGTTCTAGATTTCCCAATCCTACACGGATTGGTATTCCTTGTAACATTAGAACTAGCACTTTGTAATCCCTATATATAGGGCTCCTATTCTCAATAATAAGAACACATCTCTCTCATCAATCTCTCTCAAATACATTATACTTAAACACGTTATCAGCACGACTCTAACCACAAAACAGAAAACCAAAACTCATTCACAAAGCAGCCCCTAGCCCGCACGCCCGTGCGCTTGCAACCTTGCACAGCAGCCCCTGCTGCCCCCCTTCCTGCAGCCCTGCGTTCCAGCCTGCTGCCATCGAAGCATCACTGCAGCTCAAACAAGCCAACGCACACCCACTGCATCTTTTTCCCGTTCCTGTGCGTGCACATCCGTCTTCTTGCAAGCCTCGAAACGTCTAGTTCGGAAGCTCAGATCGAAAAACTTTCTTCATCAAAGTTGTTCGTCTCTGTCTCTTCCATCTAACCTCCGAATTTCAGCCTTATCGGAGTTATATTGAGATCTATACACCAATCGAAGTACAAGCTGTTCAGAACAGAATCTGCTCCGAATTTTCAACAAGTAAGTATTCAAAAGAGTAAGTTTTGAAGTTCCTATAATTCGAAATTTAAATATTTCTTCTTTTCTCGGGGACTTGAAAACCTCCCTTCTTCTACATCCCACCTTTCTTATAACGTGGGTTCGATTCTTGAAAAGCGGAATCGTGGGGATTCACGCAATTAACGAACTAAGAGCGTTCGTAAGACTTCGGACTAAGAGCGTCCGTAAGCATCGATTTAACGAACTAAGAGCGTTCGTAAGCTACGGACTAAGGGCGTTCGTGAGCATAGATTTTGACCATTTAAACATCATTGTTTCGGTCTAATCCAAATATTCTTGGAAATCGATTTCTTGGTAGCATTAAGGCTCAGAAATCTTATATTAGTTTTCGTGGAAGCATTGACTCCGAAACTAATACGTTCTTGCTTTCCTTTCAGGATGTAAGACTTGAACGAGCTCGATTTTACTCCATTGGATTCAACGGGCACGGGATATTTATTTGCCTACAATCCAAGAGCCTTGTTCTAAAGGAACCGCTCAAGACTCACAAACTGAGATAGAAAATTCCAGGGCATTTACCCTGATGAAGCGCCACATGAAGATGGCCCTCCAGTTTGAGTACATGAATGAGGATAACGCTAACAACCTTTGGGTTGCGCCTAGTGAACGTTTTAGTAACATTCACAACTTTCCGAACATAGAAGCACGATGGAATAATATCTGCTTCACTATAACTTTGAAAGAGTTATGAAATATTGTTCGGAGGCTCTCTGCATCATATTATTTATGCATGCTTGTGGAAAAACACAAAATAACAAATTGATTGAGAAAACCCTAACATGACCATAGGAGTCATGACGTTGAGGGTATAGGGTTGGACACCATGGCGCCATTTTTGGCCATGATTGCACTATTCCAACGCCATTGGTTCTAGGGACCATATGTATTGTGTCAATACACCTCAATCAAGAGAGCATCCTCTTCATGATATTTTATGGAGTACCTGATCAATGGTAATACATCGAGCTATAAAAGACTTTAAATCTGGCGATGAAGATAGAATGCCGCAGATTTTTATTTAGAATAGTCTTTTAATTTCCAAGAATTATGTAATGGCAATTATGCCTTAATCAATAAAATGACTTATTGGATTATCTCTTTTCTTCTAGGCGTACTCAATTAAGTATGATGTCTAGGAAAGTAATTGAGATTAGTGGTACTTAAGAGAGCTTTGCTCCACCGACATCTCTCTCTACTTCCCTGGTCATATTTAATTGGAATTACCGAACGAATTGAGTGACTACAATTTGTCTAATGTTTGATTTTTCTTTGGATTAGATTATGGTCACGAAACTTTGATGTAATCATTGGCTATTATTAATAAAGTATCGATTTATTTTATCTCATGTCATGGACATATTTTTCGAACTTTATTACTTCAAATATATAAGAGCCAATGGTTTTCATGCGGAAACGCAGTGTGAGAATGGACAAGAGTTCCTTTGCATCACCTCTAATGACTACGGACGTAAAAGAGTCTTAGAGAAACTTATGTGTCGATCTAGTGGGTTGTATGCAACCACTATTCGAGTCATTGAATCCAACCATGTCATGAGAGATGATTTATGGGATTCCGACACGTATAGGCTTTGGCACGACCGTTTGGGACACCCAGGTCGTGACATGATGATCCGTATATTAAAGACTTCACACGGACATCCCTTTTTCAGAACGAAAGGAAGTAAAACTCGAAATTTGGATCAAGGAGGAGCACCTGTGCCTCACGGCGCCTTTCCCCCTCAAGTCCGGCCATCCCCGGTTGGCGCCGCCGTCCCCCTGCGGCCCAAGGGTGGCTTTGACGCCACCCCTGCTCCCTTGACTCCCATTTTTACTTCTACGGTCCATTGTGACTTCATGGCTCAACCAAAATCCTCATTGGTTGTTTCCAAAGCCCATCATTCGTTCTGCAAAGCCTGCTCTTTAGCAAAATTAGGATCGAGACCATCCTATGCAAAGGACACTAAAGAAAATATACCATTCTTGCAAAGAATCCACGGTGATATTTGTGGACCTATTCAACCACCATGCGGACCATTTAGATATTTTATGGTGTTGGTTGATGCATCGACACGCTGGTCACATGTCATGCTATTGTCCACAAGGAACGCTGCATTTGCTAAACTCCTAGCACAAATAATTAAGTTAAGGGCTCACCACCCTGATCATCCTATTAAGTCTATAAGGTTAGACAATGCTGGGGAGTTTACATCAAAGACTTTTGATGATTATTGCATGTCTATTGGGATAGAAGTTGAACATCCAGTTCCTCATGTTCACACCCAAAATGGTCTCACAGAAGCCGCCATTAAACGACTACAAATGGTCGCTAGGGCATTGGTAATGCGCACCAATCTCCCTATTTCTGCTTGGGGCTATGCAATATTGCATGCAGCTGTGCTTCTTCGTCTGAGGCCCACTACCACTCAACCCTTTTCTGCGTCCCAGATGGTGACTGGGTATGAGCCTGATGTCTCACACTTACGCATATTTGGGTGTGCAGTCTATGTGCCTATTGTGCCGCCACAGCGCACCAAAATGGGTCCTCAAAGACGATTAGGCCTTTATGTTGGATATGATTCTCCAACGATTATCCGCTACATAGAACCCTTGACAGGCGATCTCTTTACCGCTAGATTTGCGGATTGTCACTTCGATGAGACAGTCTTCCCGTCGTTAGGGGGAGATAGGAACATAAATGTTCAACAGGAACGACAGGAATTGTAGTGGTCTGTCCCCACTATGTCTCATCTTGATCCCCGAACCGCACAGTCAGAAATTGAAGTGCGGAGAATTCTCGATCTTCAGAACGTAGCAGAATCGATGCCTGATGCGTTTTCTGATATCGCTAAAGTGACGAGATCACACATACCTGCTGCAAATGTGCCTGCAAGGATTGATGTCCCTAAAATTAGAGGACATGACGCCACCTCAAGGGCACTTGAGCATGGCGCCAACGTCCACAGTGGTAGTGACGTTGTGGCTAGGCCCACGGCTCCTGCCAGGAAGCGCGGGAGGCCAATAGGTTCGATGGATTCTCGCCCAAGAAAGAAAGCGAGTTTGGCACAAAATAATCCATTAATCATCGATGTAAATAATCCATCTCATGAGAACATTCCGGATTATGGTTATGTCCAAGAGACATCATTGGGGGACGCTCCAATGTCAAAACCAACTCCAGAGAATAGAGAGATCTCCATAAATTACACTAGTGTACATGAGATGATGGATAGAAATTCTATGGCGATTGATGATGCATTTGCATATCATATTGCAAAAGGAATCATAGAATATGATGATATCGAACCTCGCTCTGTTGAAGAATGTCAACGAAGAGCGGATTGGCCTAAATGGAAAGATGCGATCCAGGTTGAATTGGATTCACTAACAAAGAGACAGGTATTTGGGCCTGTAACGCAGACACCCCCAAATGTAAAGCCTGTTGGCCATAAATGGGTCTTTGTTAGAAAGCGTAATGAGAAAAATGAGGTTGTTAGATACAAAGCCCGCCTTGTGGCGCAAGGTTTCTCACAACGCCCTGGAATTGACTACGAGGAGACATATTCTCCCGTAATGGACGTTATAACGTTCCGCTACCTTGTCAGTTTGGTAGTTTCCGAAAAACTTGACATACAGCTTATGGATGTGGTTACAGCATATCTCTATGGGGATCTAGATTCAGAGATATATATGAAGGTTCCAGATGAACTTCAATTACCCAAATCAAGTGGCTCTAAACCACGGAGCACGTTTTCAATAAGATTAAAACGCTCACTATATGGATTAAAACAATCCGGACGGATGTGGTATAACCGTCTAAGTGACTACTTGATTGGGAAGGGATATATTAACAATGAAATATGCCCATGCGTGTTCATTAAAAGAACAAGTTCCGGATTTGCAATCGTAGCAGTTTATGTCGATGACATGAACCTAATTGGAACTCTAGATGAGTTGAAGGAAACTGCTAAATACTTGAAATCCGAATTTGAGATGAAAGATCTTGGGAAAACACGGTTTTGTCTCGGTTTAGAACTTGAGCACCGTAGTGATGGAATCTTGATCCATCAATCTGCATATACTCAGAAAATCCTAAGGCGCTTTAATGAAGATAAAGTAAAGCCTACGAGTACTCCCATGATCGGCCGTAGTCTTGAGCCCGGAAAAGATCCGTTTCGTCCAAGGGATGAGGACGAAGAACCATTAGAGGCCGAGGTGCCCTATTTGAGTGCAATAGGCGCATTATTGTACTTAGCTCAATGCACAAGACCGGATATCTCATTCGCAGTGAACTTGTTAGCTCGACATAGCTCTGCGCCAACACGCCGCCATTGGATTGGTATAAAGACAATCTTTCGATACCTAAGAGGTACGATTGATATGGGCCTATTCTATCCCTACAGAGAGAAAAGGAATGACGGAAAATTGGGATTGGACCCCAAAAGGCAAAACGCCCCCGTCCATGGAATGGCCGCCGGCCATGTTGCCGCCGCCGGCGCCGCCACCGCTCATGGTGGCCGGCGTTCTCCTATCTCCCTCCATCAAAACGACAATGATGTCTTGATGGGTTTTGCTGATGCAGGGTACCTCTCTGACCCTCACAAAGGTCGCTCCCAAACTGGTTATGTCTTTACCATGGGAAGCACTGCGATATCTTGGAGGTCTACAAAACAGACCCTTGTTGCTACTTCCTCAAATCATGCAGAGATTATTGCTCTACATGAAGCTGTACGTGAATGTGTATGGCTAAGGTCTGTAATTCGACACATTCAAGGAAGTTGTGGTTTGAAGTCTACCACAAATGAACCTACATGCATTTATGAGGATAATGCAGCTTGTATTGAACAAATGAAGTTAGGTTTCATCAAGGGCGACAACACCAAGCATATATCGCCTAAGTTCTTTTATAATCAGCAACAACAATCACTTCTAAAGATTGAAGTGAATCAAATCCGATCAGAGGATAATGTAGCGGACTTATTCACTAAGTCGTTACCTAAATCCACCTTCGAGAAACATGTGAAGAGCATCGGATTGAGAAAGTTATCCGAACTCCCACGATTATAGCAATCAGGGGGAGATATCGACATCAGGGGGAGTTATGATGTCTACATGTTCGATCTCGAAGAGTGAAGGACGTGTTGTGCTCTTTTTGTCCTTCGACCAGGGTTATTTTTATCCCACAGGGTTTTTGTTACCTGACAAGGTTTTAACGAGGCAACGGATGAAGCGTCACCACCAAGTTTGAAGCGGCACAAGGGGGAGTGTTGAAGGAATATCGATTTAGTGTGCCTTATCAAACTAGGAGTAGCAATAGGAGAGAAGGTTCTAGATTTCCCAATCCTACACAGATTGGTATTCCTTGTAACATTAGAACTAGCACTTTGTAATCCCTATATATAGGGCTCCTATTCTCAATAATAAGAACACATCTCTCTCATCAATCTCTCTCAAATACATTATACTTAAACAGTTTGCATAATATTCTTTAATATCTAGGATTTTATTTCCGATTTTTATTTAATTAGGTTTTCTAGTTTTAGTCTATAATAAATTGTTTTTTTTGTTTTCTAGTTGTATTAGGTTTATTCTATGTGTCCTATATAAGGCACTTTTTCAATTGTAATTTTCATTCAAGTTATCACTAAAAACTCAAATATTAGAGAAGTTTCTCTATCTTTCTTACGGCTGTGCCGTAATTGCTAGTGGATTCTATCTCATCTCATATGGCTTTCGACGCTTGACGGAGCCCCTTACTATCGTGTTCACGCTTCCCGCATCATTTGGTATCAAAGTGGGTATCGCCCGCTCCTTAGCAGATGACGATCCAAGGGAGAAGTTCACTACCACCAACCTCAACGACGCTGGTCGTAGAGTATCTATCAAAGAAAGTTTCATTGAAGAGGAACATTCCAAGGGATTTGCCCTAGGACAACCTCATCAATCCAAAAAAAAAAAAACAGAGAGAAAAAAAAACATGGAACGTTGGATATTCACAACGCCGGATTACGACGACTTCCGAACTACATGTGTCATCAAAGACAAGGTATGCTCTGTAATAATTGACAGTGGTTTACGAGAGAACTTTGTAGCAAACAAAGTTGTGGATTATTTTCAATTACCGATAGTGAAGCTGAGTGATCCATACTGGATTCCATTTGGAGAGGATGAATATGCACAAGTAACAAAGGTTTGTAAAGTTCCTGTCTCTATGGGAAAATTTTATAAAGAAGAGATTACTTGTCATGTGATCGACATGGACGACACTGATGTGCTTTTTGGAATACCATGGCATGAAAGCATCAAAGGTGGTTATTGGAAAGACAGCACATATTTATTTCGGTGGGAGTCACACAAAATTAAAATCAAGCCTGAAAGGATGAACATCAAGAATGACCATCCTGAGGAGTGTGAAAAGGAACATGAAGAAGACACTTTGAAGATTGAAGAGAAACTCATTAAGGACACGGAAGCTGATTCATTCATCACACCGATATCCATGTCATGCATGTCTAATTGTGTTCAAGATCAACCCAAGGAGAAGTCAATGCCCATTCCTTTTCAAGTGGAGGAGTTCAAGTTTCAAGATGTTTATTCTAAACTTGTCTACGGTATTGGATTCATGGTGATACCTTTTAATTTTGAAAATATTGAAGTTGATGGCTTATCATGTTTTATTCCTACTAACGATCGAGCTGCATACAAGAGGAACTCGAGGTCGAGTTCTTTTCAGGTGAAGGAGACTGATGTAGAACGAGATTTTAGCAAATTTCAACAAAGAATCTCGAAAAGAAAGAAGCGTCTGCACATTAAGAAGAATGATTTGAATATTGAAAATTGGTATTCAAATAGGCTTCTTAACGATGGAATTAATCATAAATTACTCTTTTAGATATACCGGGATTCTCGAGCGAAATCTTGGTTGAGATTCCAAATATATGTTTGCATAATATTCTTTAATATCTAGGATTTTATTTCCGATTTTTATTTAATTAGGTTTTCTAGTTCTAGTCTATAATAAATTGTTCTTTTTGTTTTCTAGTTGTATTAGGTTTATTCTATGTGTCCTATATAAGGCACTTTTTCGATTGTAATTTTCATTCAAGTTATCACTAAAAACTCAAATATTAGAGAAGTTTCTCTATCTTTCTTACGGCTGTGCCCGTAATTGCTAGTGGATTCTAGCTCATTTCATATGGCTTTCGACGCTTGATGGAGCCCCTTACTATCGTGTTCACGCTTCCCGCATCATGAGTACTGAAAATTTGAAATCGCCATGTCTTTCATATTACTCGGTATTCATAAAAGTTAATAGACAAGGCTAACTGGATCCAACTCCCTGGATTAATTGGCAGAAATATTGCTTGACAAAAGTAATCAAGGGATGGAAGATACATGCAGTGGTTATTTTGATAGTGTATCGATCAGTATTAGAATACTCCTTTCTGCAGAAGTGTCTAAACGTGAGAGCTTGAGGCGGCATACAACTGAGCTTCAACATGTTTCAGGGATTCCTACTTCAACACTTGAAATCAAGCGAGAAACAAGTGTTGGGAGATTTTGCTCATTATTGTCGAATGACAATGTCCCAGAAGATAGCATTTTCAAGGTTTGCGTGGCTTACAGTTATATGTGGCTGATATTGATGAGTTGTTGATTTCTATTGGCTAGTTGATTGATCGAATTCTCAAGACAAAAATCACAGCTCTCCGCAAGTCTTTTGGCAAGCTCTGTAACCCGTAGTTATTGAGAATGTACGCACAGTACTGAAAATCTAAAGATGTTCCCATGGAAGGGCAAAGCTTAATCAACTTGAGACATCTTCAGTTTCGATGATAATATATAGTGGAAGTTCCAGCTGCAGTATTGGTGCAAATGACCCAACTCTAGAATTGACTTATTTGGCTTGCGTGTACCAATCGAAAGGAGATGCATAATCTGGTACATACATGTAATGGGGTCACTGTTTGACCACACCAAGTATATGACACCTCAATCAAAGCATTCGACCGTCTTTTCCCTACTGCTTGCATAGTTGCATGTAATCTTCTCCCTCTTACATATGCTATCGGCTAGATTACTTAAGAAAATTCTACCGTGCTTTAGAGTATTCGGAAGCCGTAAAGTTAGTCACTATTTACTGTGTGACCCACATATCTGACGGTTATCGACTCTAATATTTTAATACTTCAAAGTAATATAGCACATTCTAATTACTTACAGTTAAATTATTTAACCATTAAACACACGTAACCTCTAAATTTGGTTTATGCAATCACCAAAATTGCATGATATAAAATATTGATGGTACCTGAACTTATCCTCTATCTTATCAATGGTACCTGAGCTTCAATTTTGATCACAACCAATACCTAAACTTTTTTATTTCATTTCAAATGGTACCTATCACTAACTTTTGTTAATGTTCCGTTAAAAATTAACATGTGCAAAACACATAACCTATATTCCAGAGTAGTTTGACAAAAATACTCATTTAAATAATTTTGTTTACTAGATATTTTGATCAATTAATATGTTAATAAAAATAGAAGTTCGATTAAAAATAGAAGAGTTTTTCTATTAATACTTCCAAATTTACTCACTTGACCTCCTTGCTTTTTACACCTCCTATCAAATTTTCAAATACTAAATTTACTCACTAAACCTCACTTAAGTTTCTGAAATAACCTCACTCATATAATTTGCAAACAAACTATTAATTACATATTCATTCCTTAACCATATTACATAAATCTCTTATCTAATAAAAAAGAAACTCAAACACAAGGTATTGGGCTTTAAAAATTAATTTCTAATAAAAAAGAATTGTTGTTTTCTTTTTTTTTACCTTTTTTTTTCTCTTGTAGATGTGCAAAAAAACATGAAGAGTAATTTTCTTAATGTTTAATTATTTTCTCTATTTTCTGAACTTTATGATTAATTATTTAATAGTTTTTTTAGATTTTTTTTACTACTAGCTCTTTTTTTTTTCTTTTTTTTTTTGTAAATATAATGAATAGACTGGGATTTAGGTCACAAAATGATTTCTTTTGTTATCCCTCACCAATATGCATTCAACATATATGATGATAGGAATTTTTATGTCACATGATCTTGATTATAGTTTTAATTCTTATTAAATATATATAAATGCTTTAATGAGTATGTAGTGAAATTGAAAAATGAAAATAGATAAGGAAAATAATAAAGAATGCAATATAATATTATTGAATTGGAAAGTCTAGAGAAATTAAATATAATATTTTTTGGGGTATAATTATTGTCCTTAATAGTCATTTTATAATAAGTTATATATGTCATTTAATAATTCATAATAGAGTGAGGTCAACTGAGCAGATTTACAGGTCCCAATAAAAACACTCAAAATAGAATTAAAAAATATCTCTACCCTCTCATGAAAATAAAATTTAAAAACAAGATCTCAACAAAAATTCATTTGTTTTATAGATACAGACAAAACATTTCAAATAAAACTATAAAACTTTTTTTTTGGGACAAACTAGAAAACATTTAAAACCAAAAGCTTAACAAAACTTTCGTAATTCTTTTTTTTTTTCCGTCATTCATATTTTTAATTGAAGTTGAAAGTTTTTCCTTTTGATAGTCTCATTTTTTATAGCCACAATATAAGTGATATTAAAAATAAATAAAAAGTAATTTTACAAATTTATCTTTGAAAAATGAGTCACATGTTTGGCACATGTCAGTTTTTAACGGAACATTAATGGAAGTTAGTGATAGGTACCATTTGTAATCAAATCAAAATGTTCATATACTGGTTGTAATCAAAATTAAGTTCAGGTACAATCGATAAGATAGAGGATAAGTTCAGGTATCATTTGTGATAATTGATAAAGTAATATGGGGTTCACATCCAAAACCAATTGGCAATGGATAGAGTGGCCCAAACCCTTATAAACTCATAGGCGGTCCCATTTTTCCCATGTAGGATGTATATATTCTCAACACGCCCCCGCACGTGTGGCGAATTTTCAAGCCATACACGGGGACAATTTTTGGGTGACGTGGAGCCCGTGTGGCCGTTAGGCATGCACGCGTGGGTAACCCGCTTTGATATCATGATAAAGTAATCTGGGGTTCACATCCAAAACCAATTGGCAATGGATGGAGTGGCCCAAACCCTTATAACCCCATAGACGGTCCCATTTTTCCTATGTGGGATGTATATATTCTCAACAATAATTACCCAAAATATTGAAACCATTTTGAACACCTGAAGCCCCAAGATTGAGGATTATGGACATTGGAACTCTTCAAAATCTGAGAAAAAAATGGGGGCTTTATTCTTTTTCTTGGAGTCAAGTTAGTTTACAACTTGGTGTTCTGCATCTCTAGCATATTTGATTCTCCAAGTCAAGAATAACTGCTACTTGGTCCCTTTCTTACCTAGCCAAAAAGTTGATCATTGCTTAATGAAGAAGAGCAGTTGTTAACTTGGGAATACAATTGGAAATAGGTATCTAAGCTACCCAAGTCTTGTAAGGGTGGGTTCACTTGGTTCTTTGCCTGTGCTGCAAGTCTAATATGTTCTATACAGACAGACGTGAACAATTCTACATAGGTAGCGAGACACGACACTTAAATTTTTTATAGAGCTATCCTCAATAGAATAGTGTACTGTTCTTTCATAAAGCTATAGCTGGCATGGAGTGAAGGCAAAGCGATCCCAAGGCAACCATACGCAACATCTATTCTCAACAATCCAGCTATATCTTCTACAAGAACAACACTTGGGACACCCTACGCCTGCGTGATCAACCCTTGAGATTGAGAGTGATTTTAAAACCCCGGAAAGATGTTTGTACTCTCTCTCCTTGAATCCGCTGCCGGCGAAGTAGTGAGTAAGGTGATTTCACTCGCTACTGATCAATTGAGACTCGATATCGTCTGGGGGTTCCGCGAAGAGATAAATAAGCTCAAAGAATCCTCAACTCTGATTGGAAATATAATCAATGATGCTGCTCATGAACCTGAAGATCGGAAACTGCGGGCAAGGGCCGATTGGATGAAGAGGCTTATAAGCGTAGCTTATAATGCAGACGATATTCTGGATGAAATAGAATATGAAGTTCAGCGTATCGTTATAAAGGAGACCAGCCTGGATAAGAAGATACTCGGCTTCTTCTGCAACAATCCTGTTTTATTTCGTCTCAAGATGGCACGCAAGATTAACAACATCAACACATCCTTGGATGATCTCTACAAGCATGCAGCCAGTGTGGGACTCGGCATGACAAGGAGATCAAATGGAGGTGCAGCAGCAAGTAAAGATAAGTGGGAAACAACCTCATTCGTTGACAAAAATGAATTCACCTTGAAAGATGCAACCATTGTTGGAAGGGATCAGGTTGTGTCAGATATAATTGCAACCTTGACCAACTCCAACAATCAAGAAAATATTCTTTCGGTGATGGCCATTGTGGGATTGGGAGGCCTAGGTAAAACTACTTTGGCTCGCTCAGTTACCAAGCAACTGAAAGAAGGTGAAATGAAAAGGTACTTTGATGCAACATTATGGGTGTATGTATCTAATACTTTTGATGTCAATTCAATTTTACATCGAATGCTGGAATCATATGACGACGTGACTGGAGCAAATCTTTCAAGTCTAGAAGCATTGATTGGAAGCCTCCAGCAGCAGTTGAAAGAGAGAAGGTATTTTCTTGTACTTGATGACGTTTGGAATGAGGATGCTAATAATTGGGATGATTTGAAGCGTTGTCTATTGCAACTAAATTCTGCTAAAGGAAGCTCTGTGATTGTCACCACCCGTAGTGCCAAGGTTGCATCAATCATGGAAACACTTCCTAGGTGCGATCTAGAGACTCTATCGGATGATGAATGTTGGTCCATAATAAAGGATAGAGCATTTGCAGATCCTAATGCTCCGATTCCTTCAGATCTAGAGGGAATCGGACGGGACATTGCCAAAAAGTGTGCTGGTCTTCCATTGGCGGCAAAGGTACGGTATCTTCGATCACCTTATTGATTATTTAATGTGAGATGAACTATTTGATATGTATAGATGAAGTTATGCTAAAATTTGAATCTCAAATAACTGTAGGTTTTGGGAAGCTTGATGCGTTCTAAGAATGGTAGCAATGAATGGAAGTCAATTAAGGAAAGTAAAGTATGGCAGGTATCATCAGACAAAGAGGATAGCAGGATCATGTCGGTTCTGAGGTTGAGTTTTGACAATTTGGAATCACCATTGAAACAATGTTTTGCATATTGCTCCATGCTCGAGAGAGGTTCCTCAATTAAAAGATATAACTTGATCCAACTATGGATGGCTCAAGGTTTTCTCCATCCTTCTCATGGTCACCAAACCGAGCAAGAGATTGAAATGGAGGATATAGGCAATAAGTATTTTGAGACTCTACTAGAGAACTCCTTGTTTCAAGATGCTACAGAGAATGAGGATGACTATGGTGTTATAATCTCTCAATGCAAGATGCATGATCTTGTGCATGATCTTGCAAACGAAGTATCCAAGTGTGAGAGCTGGACATCAGACTTCAATCATGAGATGGATGATCATGAGATTCGACATGTTGCACGGGTTCCTACTGCAATACTAGAAAAGATGCCAAAATCAAGTATATCAAGACTGCGCTCATTCTTTTCAAATATCGGGGAGGTCTCTAATACCATTTTTCCAAAATTTAGAGCTTTACGTGTCTTAGGTTTTTGTGAGACTGAGAATCAGGAGTTGCCATATTCACTTAGCAAGCTGAAGCACTTGAGATATCTAGATCTTTCTGATGGAAAAATCAAAGCACCCCCAGAGTCTATTGGCAAGCTCTATAACCTCCAAACATTGAGATTACCTTGGAATCTTAAAAAGTGTCCGAAGGTGATTCAAAATTTGTTCAACTTGAGGCATTTTTACTTTGGTGAGGAGATGAAATTTGAGGCTGGGATTTTAGGGCGATTAACTAATCTCCGAAGATTGCCCTTCTTTAATGTGGGTGAGGAGAGAGGTCCTGCAATTAAGGAGTTGGGTGGGTTGAACCAATTGAGAGGCCACTTGATTATTATTGGGCTAGAACATGTAAGGGATGGAGAAGAAGCAAAGAAGGCTCGCTTGGTGCACAAGAGTCACTTAAGTCGGTTAACATTTGCATGGACAAACAATGAGGTACCTAATGAAAACCAGACGGAGGTACTAGATGGCTTGGAACCTCATGGTAACTTGCAAAGCTTGAACATTTACGGTTTCATGGGTGCTAGATTTCCGTCATGGATATCAGCTGAAGGAGGAGAGGTCGTGAAGGTATTTCCTTGCCTCGAACAGTTGAGGATATCTAGATGTCCCAACCTAGAGTTGATTCGGATCACACAGGGCATGCCGTCTCTCCGGAAATTGAATATTGAAAGTTGTGACAAATTGTCAAGCCTAGGAAGTGGGCTCAACTACTGCACCTCTCTTCAGGAATTGGAGATAAAGGATTGTTACAAACTAAGATCAATTCCAATCACACAGGGCATGCCATCTCTCCGGAGCTTGAAGATTTCTCATTGTAAGAGATTATCAAGCCTAGGAGGTGGGCTCAACTACTGCACCTCTCTTCAGGAATTGGAGATAAGGGATTGTGATGAATTGACATCAATTCCAATCACACAGGGCATCACATCTCTCCGAGAATTGAAGATTGATAGTTGTTGGAGATTATTTAGCCTACCGAGTGGGCTCCAATTCTGCACCTCTCTTGAGGATCTGTATATAACTGATTGCTCAAGTCTACTATCCTTGTCAGTATCTATCCTTGAGGAGGAGGAAATTTCTCAAGGTACTGTATTGTTGAAATTAAAATATGTGCGCACAGTAGGATTTCACCACCTCACTCGTTTGAAGACGCTCCGAATTGGTGCGTTCTGGGAGGAGCTGGACGCCTTCCCTCATTTTCAGCTTCCTCCTAATTCACAACTTGTTGAGTTATGCTTGTTTGGGTGGCCTAAGCTCGAGTCTCTGCCCCAACAAATTCAGCACTTAACTTGTTTAAAACAACTCTGGATAAGTGATTTTAAGGGACTAGAGGCTCTTCCTGAGTGGTTGGGAAATCTTACATCTCTTGAGTCTCTGAGAATCTGGTTCTGTGAGAATCTCAAGTATCTGCCTACACAAAATGCTATGACAAGCCTCACCAAATTAAAGAAGCTCCGCAGTGACGGATGTCCCCTGCTCAAAGAAAGATGCACCAAGGAGACTGGCCCAGAATGGCCCAAGATTTCTCACATCCCAGATCTTCAGTGTAATTTTTTTTACCACATTCTCTTTATTTCCTTTTTTCTACAAATCTCTTTCTTATTATGTCTCATTTTTCATCTTTCTTAACTCAGTTGGCAATTGGTGATATGCAATGCCTGCCTTACTGAACTAGAATGTCTGTACACGTTACAAGGTTAATCAATTTCCACCTAAAGCAGGGTAAGCTTTTCAAAGCACCGTCTTTTCTTCTCTTTTCACTTTTTTTTTTTCGCTTTAACCAGTAATGCATTAACCAATCCTACTTTTTCCTTTTGGCATAAATTATATGGTGGCAGGCTCTATCGTACCTGACGGCAAGAATAGGTGATGATCACCTCTCCCATGTATGGCTTGTCTGCTGTGTTTCATTGAAGATAAGGTGACCATGATACTGGAAAAATATACTTTAATCATTTCAATCTAATTTTATCATATTTGCTTTCTCATGGAGGATAGACATACTATTAGAAATCATTTGTCTGTTATAAACTTAGAATTTCACATCTTTTACATGAAATGGTTTGGATGCCATGTTCCATTCTTTAAGGAAGACTTTCAATGAAATAAAAATATATCTATACCCTGTTTATTAATAGTCAATTCCACGATTGCCATTTGCATTTTAATTCCCTGATGATTTAATATTAAGGAACTTTCCTTTACAAATTTTCAAGGATTGGATTTCTTTTAGCTGCATACAGAGTTATCTGAAACCAGTGGTGCATTGCTCACTACTAGAATTATGGCCTCAGACATCGGCCAAAAACCGATGAGAAAAAGAATTCCGACCGATGTCTTAGTGGGTGATGAGAAAGATCTGGAAAATGCAGACATCGGTTTTTAGCCGATGTCTGGTATAATTATATACATCGGTTCTTCATTATAAATCGATGTAAATACGTTTAAATTCTGACAAACTTATATGTTTATATATTGTTAAACCCTCATATTTTTGCCTTTAATGCTTATAGAAATATAGATCCTATAGCCCAACTATACATTTTAACATCGTTATTTACTTAAAAACGATGACTGATATTGTTTCACACATCAGTTACCATGAACGTTTCTTGTTGTTCATGATTTAGACGTGTAATTTGGCTCATATCCTACCATTCCTTATTCAATAAACACAGTTGAATATTATATGAACCGATTTATTTACTTACATTAACATCAGATTCTAGGGAAAAAACGATGTTAATCATCTTATACTACATCGGTTCCAGTAAAAGAACGATGTCTAATGCTATGTAATATATCGAATCACTAAAAAAAACGATGTCCATATATTTTCATAACATCGGTTTTCTTGTCCTCATCGATGGCAATACTTATATTGGACATCGATCTTTGTCTAAAAGACGATGTGCAGTAGCTTATGGCACATCGATTCCAACATAATAATTCGATTTCCTGTTGTTAATGGGACATCGATTTTGATTTTGGAACTGATGTATCTCTCTTACTGGACATCAGTTCTTATAGCTATAACTGATTTAAACTTTATACATAGACATCAGTTTGAAATAAGAGGATTGATGTACACAAAATATGTAGCTGCTGCTATATAATATTGCAATATCCACAATTGACCAAAGTGATTTCAATATATATTGGGGTATTTTGTCCAAAATCATCATCATTGACAGTTCACAAAATAGGCAAAACAAAACCCCAATTAACCTACTACAAGGCTAGCCTAACAATGCCTATATATAGCAATTTTGTTCATAATTGCTGCATTCACTTCATCTACTACAAAAAAAGTGAACCAAAAGCTATCTAGCAGCCTTACTCAAAATCCTCATCCTAGTCAGAATCTACAACAAGGTCTGTAAGTAGTCAAAGTGAACCAAAAGCTATCTAGCCTTACTCAAAATCCCCATCCTAGTCAGAATCTACAACAAGGTCTGCAAGTAGTCGGCCACCTCCATGCGCACCTCGTCAAGTTGTTGTTGGGTATATCCTTTCCGAGTCTTTACCGCCCACTACAAATATATATATATATATATATATATATATATATATATATATACACAACAAACATATATCAATGTAAGTCATAATGAAATGGGCTAATATTTAAACCAAAGTTTCTGTTAATTCCTAATACGTATACCTTGGTCGAAAAGGAAAGTGTGTCATCATTAATAATATCCTTCATGTACCGCATAACATAGTAGCCACACTCAATTCCACCCGGTTGTTTAGGTACGCCCTATTTATTCACGTTATTAATTAAATTTGAAAGACTTTATCACTCTAAATCAAATATTATAACTCAATCAACCACATATACAATGCTTACCGGGAGTAGTCTTAATTTAGGCATTTTGTTAGCCCTCCCCTTTTCAGCATTGTAACTTTTAACCGCACTGCATGCACCACCAAGTGTGTTCAGTTTCAGCAGAAATGTTACTTGGTGAAAAATAAATTAAAATAAAGAAGCATAACATTGCTTACTTCATCACTGCAGTTTCCCATGCCGTGTAATGGACCGGTTTTGGCAAAGGGTCTAAGATGTAGACTTCATCCTCCCAAATGATTGTCAAAATCCAATGTTCCCTACATTATTTCATAGCCCACATGATGCAACTAACCAAGCAGAATGCAGCTGACCACTAAAAGTATAAAAAGAATACTTACCCCGGATTGTAGGGCATAAAGAATATACGATCAGCCTTTCCCTCTTTCAACCGATCCACTAAGTAAGGACCAAATCCTGATCTCTCACAGTTATATGTGGCTGCAGGATCAATGAATGCAAAGGTGTCCAACTCATCTCTCTCAGTAAGAGTTTCATGTAGGTGCCTGTGTCAAAATAGACTAATTAAATTGCTGAAACTTGAGACATTTAAAATCAAAGTTTGGGTGTTGAGTAAGAAGGTTCTTACGCCATGTATGCTGCTATCACTCCTTGGCCAATCTTCTTCATTTCTAAAAGATCAGTGACATTCTCAGTCAATATGAAGAGCTCTTTGTGTAACCCGAAGACTTTATCGTCCAACACCGTGCTTATCGACTCACTAGTTTGGCTCATAATAGTTTTGGCATGTTTATACAATAATTTGCAGCGCTTTGGTACAAATGAGTTTAGCTTAGCTTGATCAAACAATTGTTTGACAAAATCCATCTTCCTTTTCTTTTTCTGTTAGCATATAAATTAAATCACATCATTATTTAATGAAATTGACTTTAATTAGCACATCCTACAGTGGCAAAATGAAGCTGATCCTACTAAATAAATTTCTTCAACAACTCACACTCACTTCAAACAACAATATGTAGATCAAATTTAGGTCCTTACCTTATTCACTCTTCGAATAACAAGCTCCTCAGGCCAAGCCACATGACTTCCAACAGCTTGGCCAACCAATCCCATCTCACCCTCCACTGGGAAAGGAAGTCGTGCTTCAGCTTGAATGGCCCCATCCACTGACACCCTAACACACCCCTCCTTCAACAAAACTCCATGTATCATCCTATTAACATCCTCATCCTCAAATACGGTACCAAAAGCAACTATGTTGCTGATGGTATCCACTGCTAACTCACATGTGCCACCCTAGACGAAGAACCAAATGCAAATAGTGCCCAATGTAAACATATTTCAGAAATAACATGAAAGTAAAAATCATGGAACTGGAATTAAAATAATATATAGTTACCATTTCATTAGGGGGAGGAACAACCTCGCAGTCCTGAACCTCTTCTTTCACCTTGGCTTCATCAAGATTATTTGAGGTAGTTAGTGTTCTATCATGGATACTTCCTTTATCCGATACAGGGGAAATTCTACAGTTTCCCACAACATGGACATTCAAAGGTGGAGTGTTGGGTGTCTTCCCTGTTATCATTGCTTCTAATGCAGCAATCCTTTTATGTAAGAGCTCTTTTGCCTTTGCTTGCTGTGCAGTGAGCATTTTCTTTGTCTCCTCCAACTCTCTATCACGCTCTCTATCACGTGCTAGTAAGTCTGCCTTGGTAATTCTAATCCTTTTCAGCTTCGGAAGTTTAAAGTATGTAGAGGGATTGATGAAGCCTCCAACACCCCTCACCCTACCCGAGTGTTCAGGAGTTTCTAATGCTTGAGAAAGAACATCGCTACTCCCTGAAATCTCAAGCTCACCTTTACTTTTCTTCTCCAACAAATCATCCTAATAAGATATAGACAGATTAGCTACATATGGGGAAAATAAGCCAAAAATTACACTACTTACAAAAATTCATCCTAATAATCAGCAGCTATATCAATGTTTTTCTAGTTAACGGGCACTTACTATCTTTGTCACCACAGCTCTAGCCTCTTCATCTATGTCCCCATCTTTACGTTGACGGGCTTTCTTCCACATAATTGCACGATCTATTACCTCTCCTTCAGGCAAAGTCTTTTTCTGTCCACAGATTAAAACTCTTTGTAAATACACTATACAATTCACTTGATAGATATCAATAAGCTCATAAAAATGGAAACCAAAAATACAAAGGACAAACAGATTACAACCAGCTCCTCTTCTAGTCCAATATATCCTTTTCTTGATAATCGATGATGATATTTTCTCTTCTGAACTCTTTCACTTTGTTTATTATGTAGTTCCTGCACAAAAAAAAAAAAAAAAAAAAAAAAAAAAACAAGACCATTAATTGTCTCAATCACATATAAATCACAAATTTTGCATAAGAGTTCACTTCATAAAGTATAATTACCAGCCATTTCTCGGTAGTCCTCTCTTTCACAAATTGCCTCCATGGCTGCCTCCCAACAAATGCATATTGACTTGGTGGCTTTCTCAACTTCTTCTTCTTTCCCAAGTATGGGAGCACATATTTTCTTGTTAACATGGTCTTGAATGCTCTCCATTTAGTGCCAGCAGATGTCAATACCAGTTTCTTACTTTCAGGGGCGACCTTGAATGTATCCTATGCATTAAAGATAAAACATTCAGTGACTACAGCTTAGTGTATCAAATTGATTTCAATATTAATATAGATTCAAATGCCCATCAGCACCATTTCAATGACAATGGCACATCAATATAAATGAGCAAAACATGATAATGACAATGAAAACTATAAATCATTACCTTAACATCGAGCCAAAGTTTATCCTTCAAGTCACCGTCCACGTCGGGCCAGCTTACAATGTTGATGGGCACCTTAGTCCGCGCCAACATTCCTATATAAGACTGTAGAGTGTGCCTTATTGATCCATTTAGATTGCTCGTGTCAGTGTATGTCACTTTAAACTTTTTTCCCAAAGCTTTCTTGACCAAGACCTTGTACATGGCAACCACATTTCGCTTCCCTCTAGCAGCAGCTGATTCAGTGCTCGTGACAGTGTTGGCTGATACAGAATCGTCTTTTTCTTCAAGCACTTCATCAGTCTCAGGTTGAGAAGTCTCCTCATCTTTCTTTTTCTTTGATTTTTTGCCTCTTGGAGATTTGCGAATTCCCTTCTTGGAACCCATTGCTACCTGCAATATGTTCACAATTGATAAAGAAAATGCTATATAAGGGAAACAAAAGAGTAAATTGCAGCAAGATACAACAGCAACATGATGTACATCAAAAGACCATCAGAAGGCAACAAAGTGTGGAGGTTTAATGCAGTTATATAAATCACAAAGTAATGCAGTTATATAAATCACAAACTAATGCAACAAGAGTATCACAAACTAATGCAGTTATATAAATCACAAATTTGTTTCAAAGTCTTATAAAACAGAAATAAAAAAGTAGAAGGCACCAAATACCATACAAAATGGAAACCTCTATTGTTCTCTTGCAGCGGTGAACTGCTGAACCCAAAACCCCTCAACATTCGCTCTTATGTAAGTGGAATCATCCTCATTCTCATCTTCCTCGCAATATGGAATTTCTACACATAATGGTTGTACTTCCATGATGGTGTCCCCTAGATCATCGTCATGGAAAGAATCATGATAATCTCTATTCGGGGTCATTAGCACAACGGACCAGTCAGCATCAAGGGGATCTTCAACGTAGAAAACTTGTTTCACTTGACCAGCAGAAGCAAATTTATCATTTATGTGGCCTTGCCGATTAAAGTTGACTAATGTGAAACCAAACTCATCTTGTTTAATTCCTTTTTCATTCTCTGCCCATTGACACAAAAACAAGGGAGCTTTGAAATCATGATAATCGAGCTCCCAAATCTCTTCAATAAACCCATAAAAAGTCATATCACTCTCCACCGGATTTTTATCCTTGGCACTCGATAACTGCATCGTCTTAGCCACTAAGGACACCCCACTATTTTGGACAGCTCTAGCATTGTCTCTCTGCTTTGTGAAGTATTTAGCTCCATTATATCGATAGGCTTCATAAGTAAAAACTGTAAAACTTGGTTTTCCAGCCAACCACCTCACTGTATGAGAGACATTGTTTGGTCTACACTTAAGTTCAGCTAACACCTTGGATTGAAACCAATCGGCAAAGGTGCGATTGTGCTCACTTTGTAGCCACTTTTTGCTCTTCTTTTTTCCTCCGTATTGCTGCTCCACAATCTTCTTATGTGTCCTACAGTAGATATAAAATTAGACATGCGATAATAATGATCATATTCAAAGAAGATGCGAGAGAAATCATACTTGCTGAAAATACTTACTTTCTATATGGATCCACCTCAGCATTATTGAACAACACATGGAGATGTGCCTGGTCTCTCACTTCTTCATCTATTGACTTCAGCTTCGTACCCGAAAGTGGGCCAGAGACCTTAGATGGACCCTTAGGAACACCAACTGAACTACATTGTTGTAAAAACTCGGAGCAAAACTCAACAGATTCTTCTCCAAGGTAGCTCTCAGCTATGCAACCCTCAGGATGAAAACGATTGCGGACATACCCCTTTAGTACTTTCATAAATCGTTCAAAAGGGTACATCCACCTATAAAAAACAGGGCCACATAATCGAACTTCTCTAACTAGGTGCATAGTGAGATGTACCATAATATCAAAAAATGAGGGAGGAAATATCTTCTCTAGCTCACACAAAGTCAGCACCAAATCAGATTGAAGCTTATCCAACTTTGACACATCAACCACTTTAGTGCACAAAGCATTAAAGAAGAAGCATAGCCTCATTATAGAAATTCTCACATGTTTGGGAAGCACCGAACGGATGGCCACCGGAAGCAATTGTTGCATCAACATGTGGCAATCATGAGATTTCAAACCATACAATTTCAAATCTTCCATGGAAACCAGATTTTTGATATTTGATGAATGACCATCAGGGACCTTCATAAACAAAAGAGATTTGCACATTTTTATCTTCTCCGCCCTTGACAAACTATATGGGGCAGCAGGTAAATATGTTCTTTTCTCCCCAATTTTCGGACCCAAATCAACTCTTACACCCATTTCAACCATATCTAAGCGGGCAGCAACACTGTCTTTTGTTTTGAAAGGCATGTTTAACAAAGTACCAATCACACTTTCGCAAACATTCTTCTCAATGTGCATCACATCAAGAGCATGGCGAACATGAAGAGATTTCCAATACTCTAAGTTAAAAAAATAGACTTTTTCTTCCAACAAGAAGGTGCAGCTGCATCTACAGCCGAGTTCTTCTTCTTCTTCTTTCCCTTCCCAAACTCATAGTCAACATGCTGAAGTCTCTTGAACACTTCCTCTCCGGATAGTGGTACTGGTGCAACTTCGAATTCTTGCTCATTATTAAATGCCTTCTTCTGCCTCCTATATGGATGATAGCGTGGCAAATACTTACGGTGGCAACCGTAAGACATTTTTCTACTATGGGGCAAATGCATAGCAGAAGTTTTGTCACCACAGATTGGACATGCTTTGTACCCTTTTGTACCCTTTTGTGGTGCACCCCGATAAGTTTCCATATGCGGGGAAATCATTGATGGTCCACAATAAAACAGCTCTAAGAGTGAAGTATTCTTTCCTATGTGCATCATAGACATCACTAACCCCATCCCACAAAGATCGTAGATCATCAATCAATGGCTCTAAGTAGATATCTATATCATTTCCTGGCTGTTTTGGACCAGAAATTAATAGAGATAACATCATAAACTTCCTCTTCATGCATAACCATGGAGGAAGATTATAAGTCACCAATATTACGGGCCAGCAACTATATCTACTACTCATAGAGCTATGTGGATTGATACCATCAGCTGACAATGCTAACCTAAGATTTCTTGATTCAGAAGCGAATTCGGGCCACTTATAATCAACCAACTTCCAAGCAGGAGAATCGGTTGGATGGCGCATGTGTCCATCCTTAGTTCGCTTATCTTCATGCCAAGTAAGCATTTTAGCAATTGAAGCAGATTTATACAAGCGTTTAAATCTGGGAATTATAGGAAAATACCACAACACCTTGGCTGGTTGTCCCATTTTAACAGATTTATCCTTCTTTAGCTTCCAACGAGACACACCACACTTAGGACAAGTAATTGCATCAGAAAACTCTTTCCTAAATAATATGCAGTCATTAGGACATGCATGTATTTTCTCATATTGCAACCCCAAATTGGAGAGAGTCTTCTTTGCCTCATATAGAGATTGAGGTAGTACATTATCTTTCGGAAGCAAAGACCCAACAGTGGCAAGTAACTCAGAAAAACAAGTATCACTCATACTAAACCTAGCTTTCAAATTGTGAAGTTGCGCTAATGCTTCTAACTTAGTGTGGTCACTATTATCAAATAATGGTCTTTCTGCTTCCTCGACAAACTTATTGAACTCATACGACTCCTCATCATAATCACCTTCATTAAAGGCAGCTTCACACATATTAACAGTTTCAGAACAAAACTGAGGGTTTGGAGGAGAGCCAATAGGTGCACTAGCACAGGAGGACAAAGTAGGTTCTCCATGCCAAATCCAATTTGTATAGCCCAAACTAAAGCCGTAATCAAACAAGTGTCCCCTAATGACTTTAATCGACTTCTTTTTGAAGTTTACACATCTTGAGCAAGGGCATGGAATTCTTTTAGGGTTGCTAGCATTTTCTTCAGCAAAAATCAAGAAAGTTTCAACACCCATTTCATACTTTAAAGTGTTCCTATCTTCATTAATCCAAGATTTATCCATGGCTGAAACATTTAAAAAAAAAACAGAAAAAAAAATAAAACACTCAATTAATGAAGTCATGACATCAAACAACAAAATGGAAATCAAGCTCCTCATATAAAGAATACCGAAGACCAAGACAAACAAATGGAAAACCAACGAAAAGATCAATGACAATCTAACCTGACTATGGAAGCGTCAACAAGGAATAGCCCTTCCCAAAACTAGTAACTATAATCTGCCCCAATGCCTCACTGTCCAATTAATCCTAGAATAAACAATTCAACAAAGTACTTCAATACAAATAATGATACTAAAGTGGAATAAAATATTTTTGTATGATTAAAATAAACCATTAACAAAGCTCAAAGACATTTATATATCTGTTATTTTGAGCCAGAACAAGAGAACTCAAATTTAACTTTGCCTTCTTATAGAGATGCTAGTATTACCTATGGTTTCCGAGGAGGAAGAGGTGAACTTGTTCTACTGCTGTTGCAATTACCTCTCCTTGCTATTTATATGACCTGTTAAGTCATAATAACACTTTAGACTATGATGTAGTGCAGCCCACCATCCTCCATAAATTCTGGATATAGCAAAGTTACAGGGCCTATTTGGCTGATTTAAGTATGAAATAATTTGATCTTGCAAAACCACATACTGACATGTATTTTAGACTGCAACTATGAAAAGAGAAGTTCAATGATATTAGGGTATGACATTACTTAGTATACCTTGTTGACGTACTTGATATCTATGCAATGAAAGCTTCTTTACTTTTCCCTTTTATCATATGCCTGCATAATTGTTCACACATATATAAATTTCCAAATGACTAGTAATTGTCTCAATCCACACATATATAAATCTAATCTGCCTTACGGAAAACAAGAATACAAATCGAAGTCAAATTGCTCAATTGCTGCTGATGTAGAAAAGAAAGAAGTCTGGGACATTCATAGTAATATTGTCAACATGTTGTTTCAGAACTAGTAACATAAAGCCATAAAGAGAATAGCTATATATGCAGCTCTTGCTTGCAAATATAGGTATAGGAATACTGGTCTTTTCCCATTTCAGAATCGAAAAGATCATCACAAAAACATGTAAAAAGGTTATCTTAGGGCATCAACATGTGGCAATCATGTTATCTTATTCTATCCTTCTTAATGAACATTTGAAAACTAATAGACATGTCAAAGAATCCAAATGGAGCTTGTGTAAGATTAACAACAGCATGTCCATGTCAGAAGGGAAATGAAATATTGGTTTGTACCTGGCAAACTCAGTACAGTTAGCAGAAGGCAATGATCAGTGGCATGTTCTGCCTTTCCCAAAGTATTTAGCTCAGCTCTGTATCTCTTTAAGGCCAGGTTACCCCAACAAACATTCTCACAACTCTACCTACTATAAAATCACCAAATAAAAGATTGCTTCAACAACCAAACAGTTTCTCCTGCAGAATTAAACCCACAAAATAGCAATGATCAGTAAGAAATTGAAAGATAAACAAGAAACAAAGCAAACATCATTCCATTGCTCTATGTGATCAAAGAAAGTTGTGGGGAAAAAAGATACTTAACAGGTTATTTATTTAAAAGGAACCATTTCACTTAAGATAAGTTTTTGTTTGATTCGTAACAAAAGAAACTTTTCATAAACACCAAAAGAAAAAAAATATAGTTACAGTGCTGTTAACAATATTGCAGAGCATATAAATGGAAAATGAGATGCAGGAGCTAAATGGGTATCCCAGTTTCAATATTTACATCAATTTCTACACCTTATAATCTGAATTGACAAAGGCATGGCCAACTCATTAAACATACTATACAACAGAGAAGGTGTAGTCTCACCGAGTGAATACAATTACGGTATGGCGCGGAGCAACACCACCAAACAACACAGTTCCTGTTTCACGGCATTTTGATTTTACTTTTTTGATTCCAAATTAATAGGTCCTAGCCTTCAAACTCCCCACTAACAACAAAAACAAAGGACGAAAACAAAGTTAATCAAACCTTATAAACCATTTACATCTCAAGTCAGCTAGCAGAATATATAACACAGATAAGGACAGTAGCTTGGATAATGAAACAAATACAAAGAAACCGCAAAACTTGAACAATCAAAGACATTTCATGATGTCGATCTGGCAAAAGCAAAGCCCTTTATTAAACTGATTAACTGAGATTAATCTAAGCACCATAGTTCCAACATAACCCAAATTCATGAGACCAAATTAACGAATCTAAGCACCATAGTTTCAACAGAAATCCCAAATTCATGAGACCAAACCAAGCAATCTAAGCACCATAGTTTCAACAGCAAAACTCTTCAATTCATGAGACCAAACTAAGAACTAAAAGTTTCAAAAATAAAATATAATCGACATGAACAACTCAAAAGATCAAAAACAAAAACATTCAAAGCATTTAGAGCTTTAAGCCATTCAAAAACAAACCCAATTGAAATACATAAGAATTAAACAAAAAAAACCCAAACTTTAGATCAAAACCGACCAGAAAACCAGCAAAGACCCAAACTTTAGATCAAAACCGGCCAGAAAACCAGCACTGGTGGTGAAGAGAAGAGAGAGAGAGCGGACCAACGATGGTGGCGATCGGAGAACTACCTCGAGCCGGCTCAAGTCGGACAATGACGAGCTCAGGTGGGAGAATGAGTTCGTGGTCAGGTCATTGAAGGAGCTCGCTGAAGGAGTTCGTGGTCGTGGTCGATCGAGGCTGTTCTGGGTCGATGAAGGAGCTGAAGGTGGCTCGGATCGTTGAAGGATGAGGTCGGGTCGGAGAACGAGCTCAGGTCGTAGAAAGAGGTCGGAGGAGCTCGCTGAAGGAGATCGTGGTCGTGGTCGATCGAGGCAGTTTTGGGTCGGTGAAGGAGCTGAAGGTGGCTCGGGTCGTTGAAGGATGAGGTCGAGTCGGAGAACGAGCTCAGGTCGTAGAACGAGGTCGGCCAAGGTGAAGGAACTGCGCGAAGTGAAAGTGGGAGTCGCTTTAGCTAGGGTTGGAGAGTTTTTTGTCTGAAAATACTAAGTGTTGGGGGGAATGAAAATTTAGTCCCCGCGCCTCTCAAATGTTTTAAGTTAGTCCCTCCGCGTTTTTTCAAAATTTTTGAACAAGACTTTACACATCAGTTAATTTAACGACCGATGTTTATAATCACAATAGAAATCGATTTTTCACAAACTGATGTTAGGATGTATTTTTTACATCGCGTGCAATTCCGACCGATTTAATAGTGGTGATGTCTGATGGCATAATTCTAGTAGTGGCTTGATAAAGAAATTTCCACAACATTGTTTTCTTCTGATGTTTATGACACATAATGAACTTGGAATTTATTGATGCAACCCTACTAGGATGATTGCTTAATTACTTTGCTTCAGTTTATTCATAAGTTGTATAGTCATTGTAACCTGTTATAATTTCTTTGTCTCAGGTATTAATCAGCGTCCGCTATAAGGATGAGAAATTGAGATGTATCCACCTAAAGTGGAAGCTATGCAAACAAAAGATGAGGACAGCTGACATGAGTGGCTGGCTTCTTACATTCCAAAGGTAGATTGTAAGTATCTTTCTCAAATGAGTAATTTGTGCATGTTCTTTTTCCTTGTATCACCTTCAGCTAGTTATTTAACTTATCAGTTTTTTTCATTTCCAGTGTCCCATTATTTCTTTTCCTTTGTAAGTACTAGTTTTTGTGATGGGGAAGTTCATCCTCTAGTATAACCAAAAAGACATCGATAAGGATGTAACATTATTGTTCTTATTTTGGGTTGAGGTAGAGATGTTCAATGGCAATTCTTGTTAGTAAAGTACCTGCCAGACAATTTAAACCCTCATCGATTCATTTGTGGTTGTCAGACAATTGTGATCCCTGCAACAATGATGTGAAGAATTACTTACCGCTGAATCTAGCAGCAACCTCACCATATTACTGCATCTGGAAATTATTGGTTTTCACCATCTATGTGAAGTTATGCTGAGGGGTCCCAATTGTGAGATTACTTGTATTCCAATAATCTGGATGGATGCCAAAGTTAACTTTGATATCCTAGATGCTCAGATCTTTGTTTAAAATCAACTGTAAACTTTCTTGATCCCTTTCACCTCCACAACTGTAAACTATCCGCAGATTCTTTCCTTCACAACTATTCAGTGTAGCAAGTGTGTAATTGGTCTTTTGTGGAAAAGCTGTTTGAAGCAATTAATAAAAGAAGTACACTTGTTATCATTCTCTCTTTCTTTTCCTCAGCACTGACGTATCATCTTTTGAAATCAGGTCTGCATTGAAGCTATGAGAGGCCTCCTTAAACTAGATATTCATGGGGTTCAAGTTCCAGAGGAAACATGTGCCTTGAGTGCTCGAAATTTCAGTTGTGCATGATTACTTCCATTGATGTTCTAAGTTAACCAGTCCTAAAATCATTGTAAGCTTTTCAATCCCCTACTTCTTCGGTTCTTCCCTCCTTGTGTTCCTCTTTAATTTGATTCACCAGTTTTCAAATGCATTGTACTCTGCTCTATAGGCTATTTACTTACTGCAGTTCTGGCTTTATAATTGTTTTGGCATCATTTGTAATTTCTCACCAGGCAGCTCTATCCTGCTCAAATGGAAGAACAGCTTCACTTGACATGGTGCAAACCAAGTTCAGGTACTTCAGTTCTCTATCTTATGTGTGTATTTGTTTCATTGAATGTTATGCTGCTCATGTTCTGTTTTATTCTTTTTATTTTCCCTCTTTTGATGGACTTTTCTTTTCTTCTTTCTTAGTTGTCTAGTGTTTCATAAACTTTTAAGTATCAAGCATCTTGTATACTGAACTTAGCAAAATAGAATGTAACATCAATTACCTCTTATTAGTTTCAACAATTCTCTGTATTTCCAATCTCTGCAATCATCTGCTTCCAAGTAGCACTTTGTGGTACAATAATGATTCACCTTTACATAATGATACCATTCATTTATCTGAGGTCAAACTCTGGATAAGTTTTTCCTTTGCAAACTATTTCTTTTATGTTGATTTAATGTTTTCTTCTATGTGCATTTGGATACATTTTTGATCAATTTGTTTCAGTCAGTTTGGGGAATTACATGGTTTTTTTTTTTTCTCTAATGTCCACTCTGACTCCTATCCTCTCTTACTCAGATTGTCCCAAAGATTAAGGAATTGGAGCATCAAATTCTGATCTCAGGTGGCTGCTGTTTGTTTGGCTCTCGCAAAGACTGGTAACTTTGCCCTATATTGAGAACAAACTCCATCTGCATCTTGGATAAGCCATTTAGTCAAGCATGCATGGTTTCTAGGAAACAAACCTTCTATTATCTGCGAGCTATATGAAGAACCTCCTGTCAGATATCACATTCTTGTGCTCTCTTGGTGTTTCCATGAAAGCTTAACAAATGGGCTACAAACAAGTCCCGGAGGACCTGGAGAATTTGGTTCCATAGGCTTGTTTATGAGTTAATCTAATATGGTTGTGGAGCTTATTGTGAGCTTTGAGCTTCTCGGCACTTTTCAAGCCGTATTTCTGAGATTCGAGCAATTATCTTTGTCTAGGTAAAAATGGCATCAGTTGTGGTAGTCTAAAATATTCTTATGTTCTTTCAGCGTTAGTCTGTTGGTTGATAATTTTCATGGAGAGAACTGAGAGATCAAGTGGTTGTGAGCTTTGGGTGTAATGGGGTTCTCTGTTGAGAATGGTTGTGAGAAAGTACGAGATTACTTAACAAAGAACAAGGTGTTAAAGGAAAATCAAGTTTAGTGTGCCTTATCAAACTAGGAATAGGAATAGGAGAGAAGGTTTTAGATTTCCCAATCCTACACGGATTGGTATTCCTTGTAACATTAGATTATGCACTTTGTAATCCCTATATATAGGGCTCCTATTCTCTATAATGAAATACACTTCTCTCATCAATCTCTCTCAATACCAATATACTTAAACACGTTATCAGCACGAGCCCTAAACCACAAAAGCTAAAACCCAAAAACCCGAAAAGAATTTCTTCTCCTCAAAAATCTGCGCAAGCTCCTAGCCCTCGATAGCCTCGCTGCGCACCTGCCCCTGCAGCGCACCTCCGCAGCCCCTGCTGCCCCGCAGCCCCCGCTGCGCACCTGCCCCTGCAGCGCATCTGCTCCTACCGCGCACACCTGCGCACGCTGCTGCCCCTGCAGCGCTACTGCCTCTGCAGCTCCTCTTTTCTTCTGCTGCAACTCGCTGCCACTGCAGCATCTCTGCAGCCCCTGCTACCCCACGTCGCTGCAAACTTCTACACAACTTGCTTCGCTCCATCACGCCTGCATCGACACGCGCGTGATCCAAATACAAGTAGGTATTCAAAAGAGTAAGTTTTAAAGTTCCTATAATTCGAAGTTAAATATTTCTTCTTTTTCTCGGGGACTTAAAAACCTCCCTTCTTCTTCATCCCACCTTTCATAGAACGTGGGTTCGATTCAATGCGGAATCGTGGGGATTCACGCAATTAACGAACTAAGAGCGTTCGTAAGACTTCGGACTAAGAGCGTCCGCAAGCATCGATTTATGACCTTATAAACATCATTGTTTCGGTCTAATCCAATTTTCTTGGAAATCGATTTCTTGGTAGCATAGCTCGGAAATCTTAAATATTTAGTTGTCGTGGAAGTTTTAACTCCGAAACTAATATATTTCTTCTTCTTATTTCAGGATGTCGAAACTTGACTTCCCTGCACTTACCTCAACTGGCTCGGAATATCATAGTTGGGCCACGGATGTTGAGCACCATCTCACTTCAAAAGGGATCCTACCCTTAATTCAAGCTCCTAATCCTACTCTCATATTTGAGCGTACGGCTACGAACAATGCCACCGCCCTCATCTTGATGAGGCGCCACATGGATAAATCACTCCGACTGGAGTACATGGCAATCAAGGATGCTAGAGAATTATGGGTCGCGCTAGAAGAGCGATTTGGTAATATCAAGGATACCCTCCTCCCTGACTTGAAAGTTCAATGGGGCAATCTACGATTCGCCGACTTCAAGTCTGTAGCTGAATATAATTCAGAAGTTCTACGCCTCAAAACCATGTTGGGGTTCTGTGGACAACCAGTCACAGAGCAAGAACTAATTGAGAAAACTCTCTCCACCTTCCCCGTCTCAGCAATTTTGCTCTCAAAGCAATATCGAACGGAATTCGATACTAGACGGATCACGAGATTTCATCAGCTCATTACTATTATGTCTGTAGCTGAAAAGCATGATAATATCCTCGTGAAGAATTATAATTCAAGGCCTATCGGAACTAAGAGCGTTCAGGAGGCGAATTATAATCATGCACCCAAAGGAGGGCGCAAGGAGCGGAACCCTAACAATAAGGGACATAACGGACGTTTTGGTCCATATAACCGCCCTACAAAGGAAGGAAACCGCCACAATGGAGCGGGAACACGTGGCAACAAAAGCCAACGTGGGAGAGGGGGACACAAGGCCGCCGGCCATAGGGGTGGCGCCAATGTCCAACACGGACGCCAATCTCGTCCTCATGCACAAGATGCATCTCAATTCAAGGGAGGAAATCGTAATGATGCATGCCATAGATGTGGATCTATTGAACATTGGTTCAAGCAATGCAATGCAAGCAAACAATTAGCTGCACATTACAAGGCATATAGGGAATTTCGAGAACATGAGACCTATCTTGCCGAAGATGTAGAAGAAGAAGGTGATGATGCACACGCCAATCTCACCATAGCGGACTTTAAATCTGACAAAGAATTGCACAAGGATGCTGCAGATTTTGATTAGTATAGTCCTTTATTTTTTCCAAGAATCATGTAATGGCAATTATGCCTTAAATCAATAACATGACTTATTGTATTAACTTTTTCCCTCTAGGTGTACTCAAGAGTACTTGTGATGTCTAGGCAAGGTTTGATCTGAGAGAACGGTTTTAAAAGTGAGCAACGCTCCACCAAAATCTCACCTTACCTTACCTGGTCACAACAAAATTGAAATTACCGAACGGATTAAGTGACTACGATTTGTCTACTATTTGATTTTATATTGGATTAGATTTTAGTCAAGAAACTTTGATGTAATCATTGGCTATCATTAATAAAGTATCGACTTATTTTATTCAAATGTCTTGGACATATTCTAAATTCGAACTTTATTATTTTTCAGTATGTTTCCCGGAGAGCTCGAATGCCTCGTGGATAGTGCCACTACACATACCATCCTTCGAAACAGGCAGCTATTCCTATGGATGGCGCCTACTCGATCTTCTGTGACTACGATGGCTGGACCATCTCAATTGATTCATGGTCGAGGACCAGCTCAATTTATGTTGCCTAATGGCACTACTTTGAATGTCACCGAAGCTCTTTATGCTCCTAGGGCAGGAAGAACCCTATTGAGCTTCAAAGATATAAGAGCCAATGGTTTTCATGTGGAAACACATTGTGAGAATGGACAAGAGTTCCTTTGCATCACCTCTAATGACTACGGACATAAACGAGTCTTAGAGAAACTTATGTGTCGCTCTAGTGGGTTGTATGCAACCACTATTCGAGTCATTGAATCCAACCATGTCATGAGAGATGATTTATGGGATTCCGACACATATAGGCTTTGGCACGACCGTTTGGGACACCCAGGTCGTGACATGATGATCCGTATATTAAAGACTTCACACGGACATCCCTTTTTCAGAACGAAAGGAAGTAAAACTCGAAATTTGGATCAAGGAGGAGCACCTACGCCTCACGGCGCCTTCCCCCTTCAAGTCCGGCCACCACTAGCCGGCGCCGCCATCCCCCTGCGGCTCCAGGGTGGCTTTGACGCCACCCCTGCTCCCCTGACTCCAATTTCTGCTTCTAAAGTCAAAAGTGACTTCATGGCTCAACCAAAATCCTCATTGGTTATTTCTAACGCCCATTATTCGTTCTGCAAAGCCTGCTCTTTAGCAAAGTTAGGATCGAGACCATCCTATGCAAAGGACACCAAAGAAAATATACCATTCTTGCAAAGAATCCAAGGTGATATTTGTGGACCTATTCAACCACCATGCGGACCATTTAGATATTTTATGGTGTTGGTTGATGCATCGACACGCTGGTCACATGTCATGCTATTGTCCACAAGGAACGCTGCATTTGCTAAACTCCTAGCACAAATAATTAAGTTACGGGCTCACCACCCTGATCATCCCATTAAGTCTATAAGATTAGACAATGCTGGGGAGTTTACATCAAAGACTTTTGATGATTATTGCATGTCCATTGGGATTGATGTTGAACATCCTGTTCCTCATGTTCATACCCAAAATGGTCTCGCAGAAGCCACCATTAAACGACTACAAATGGTTGCTCGAGCATTGGTGATGCGCACCAATCTCCCTATTTCTGCTTGGGGCTATGCAATATTGCATGCAGCTGTGCTTATTCGTCTGAGGCCCACTGCCACCCAACCCTTCTCTGCGTCCCAGATGGTTACTGGGTATGAGCCTGATGTCTCACACTTACGCATATTTGGGTGTGCAGTCTATGTGCCTATTGCGCCGCCACAGCGCACCAAAATGGGTCCTCAAAGACGATTAGGCCTTTATGTTGGATATGATTCTCCAACGATTATCCGCTACATAGAACCCTTGACAGGCGATCTCTTTACCGCTAGATTTGCGGATTGTCACTTCGATGAGACAGTCTTCCCATCGTTAGGGGGAGATAAGAACATCAATGTTCAACAGGAACGACCGGAATTGTCGTGGTCTGTCCCCACTCTGTCTCATCTTGATCCCCGAACCGCACAGTCTGAAATTGAAGTGCGGAGAATTCTCGATCTTCAGAACGTAGCAGAATCGATGCCTGATGCGTTTTCTGATATCGCTAAAGTGACGAGATCACACATACCTGCTGCAAACGTGCCTGCAAGGATTGATGTCCCTAAAACTAGAGGACATGACGCTAACTCAAGAGGATTTGAGCATGGCGCCAACGTCCCCTCTCACAGTGATGGTGACGTTGTGGCTAGGCCCATGGCTCCTGCCAGGAAGCGCGGGAGGCCTATAGGTTCGATGGATTCTCGCCCAAGAAAGAAAGCGAGTTTGGCACAGAATAATCCATTAATCATCGATATAAATAATCCATCTCATGAGAATATTCCGGATTATGGTTATGTCCAAGAGACATCATTGGGGGACGCTCCAATGTCAGAACCAACTCCAGAGAATAGAGAGATCTCCATAAATTACACTAGTGTACATGAGATGATGGATAGAAATTCTATGGCGATTGATGATACATTTGCATATCATATTGCAAAAGGAATTATAGAATATGATGATATCGAACCTCGCTCTGTTGAAGAATGTCAACGAAGAGCAGATTGGCCTAAATGGAAAGATGCGATCCAGGTTGAATTGGATTCACTAACAAAGAGACAGGTATTTGGGCCTGTAACGCAGACACCCCCAAGTGTAAAGCCTGTTGGCCATAAATGGGTCTTTGTTAGAAAGCGTAATGAGAAAAATGAGGTGGTAAGATATAAAGCCCGCCTTGTGGCGCAAGGTTTCTCACAACGCCCTGGAATCGACTACGAGGAGACATATTCTCCCGTAATGGACGTTATAACGTTCCGCTACCTTGTCAGTTTGGTAGTTTCCGAAAAACTTGACATGCAGCTTATGGATGTGGTTACAGCATATTTCTATGGGGATCTAGATTCAGAGATATATATGAAGGTTCCAGATGGACTTCAATTACCCAAATCAAGTGGCTCTAAACCACGGAGCGCGTTTTCAATAAGATTAAAACGCTCACTATATGGATTAAAACAATCCGGACGGATGTGGTATAATCGTCTAAGTGACTACTTGATTGGGAAGGGATATATTAACAATGAAATATGCCCATGCGTGTTCATTAAAAGGACAAGTTCCGGATTTGCAATCGTAGCAGTTTATGTCGATGACATGAACCTAATTGGAACTCTAGATGAGTTGAAGGAAACTGCTAAATACTTGAAATCCGAATTTGAGATGAAAGATCTTGGGAAAACACGGTTTTGTCTCGGTTTAGAACTCGAGCACCGTAGTGATGGAATCTTGATCCATCAGTCTGCATATACTCAGAAAATCCTAAGGCGCTTTAATGAAGATAAAGCAAAGCCTGCAAGTACTCCCATGATCGGCCGTAGTCTTGAGCCCGGAAAAGATCCGTTTCGTCCAAGGGATGAGGACGAAGAACCCCTAGAGGCCGAAGTGCCCTATTTAAGTGCAATAGGCGCATTATTGTACTTAGCTCAATGCACAAGACCGGATATCTCATTCGCAGTGAACTTGTTAGCTCGACACAGCTCTGCGCCAACACGCCACCATTGGATTGGTGTAAAGACCATCTTTCGATACCTAAGAGGTACGATTGATATGGGCCTATTCTATCCCTACAGAGAGAAAAGGAATGACGGAAAATTGGGATCGGACCCAAAAAGGCAAAACGCCCCCGTCCATGGAATGGCCGCCGGCCATGTTGCCGGCGCCGGCGCCGCCGCCGCTCATGGTGGCCGGCGTCCTCCTATCTCCCTCCATCAAAACGACAATGATGTCTTGATGGGCTTTGCTGATGCAGGGTACCTCTCTGACCCTCACAAAGGTCGCTCCCAAACAGGTTATGTCTTTACCATGGGAAGCACTGCGATATCTTGGAGGTCTACGAAACAGACCCTTGTTGCTACTTCCTCAAATCATGCAGAGATTATTGCTCTACATGAAGCTGTACGTGAATGTGTATGGTTAAGGTCTGTAATTCGACACATTCAAGGAAGTTGTGGTTTGAAGTCTACCACAGATGACCCTACATGCATTTATGAGGATAATGCAGCTTGTATTGAACAAATGAAGTTAGGTTTCATCAAGGGCGACAACACCAAGCATATATCGCCTAAGTTCTTTTATAATCAGCAACAACAATCACTTCTAAAGATTGAAGTGAATCAAATCCGATCAGAGGATAATGTAGCGGACTTATTCACTAAGTCGTTACCTAAATCCACCTTCGAGAAACATGTGAAGAGCATCGGATTGAGAAAGTTATCCGAACTCCCACGATTGTAGCAATCAGGGGGAGATATCGACATCAGGGGGAGTTATGATGTCTACATGTTCGATCTCGAAGAGTGAAGGACGTGTTGTGCTCTTTTTGTCCTTCGACCAGGATTATTTTTGTCCCACAGGGTTTTTGTTACCTGGCAAGGTTTTTAACGAGGCAACGGATGAAGCGTCACTACCAAGTTTGAGCGGCACAAGGGGAGTGTTGAAGGAAAATCAAGTTTAGTGTGCCTTATCAAACTAGGAATAGGAATAGGAGAGAAGGTTCTAGATTTCCCAATCCTACACGGATTGGTATTCCTTGTAACATTAGATTATGCACTTTGTAATCCCTATATATAGGGCTCCTATTCTCTATAATGAAATACACTTCTCTCATCAATCTCTCTCAATACCAATATACTTAAACACAAGGATGTGAGGGATTATCAAGCCTAGGAAGTGGGCTCAACTACTACACCTCTCTTCAGGAATTGCAGCTACGCTATTATCATAATCTAACATCAATTCCAATCACATAGGGCATCACATCTCTCCAGAGGTTGAGGATTATTCGTTGCAGAGATTATTAAGCCTACCCGGTGGGATCCAATTCTGCACCTCTCTTCGGCATCTGCATATAACTGGTTGCTCTAGTCTAGTATCCATGTCAGTATCATATGTGTGCGACCACCCAGAGACTCAACGAATCAACCGAAGGAAGTCTCTATAGGTGTTGTTGAGAGTTGAGTATTTGTCTACACAGGAGGAGGATTGGCGTAGTCTCGAATCTATTCCACCTAATCTCCGTCATTTGTTGATGTGTCATTGTGGGAAATTCACATATATGCCCACAGGATTACACCGCCACACTCATTTGAAGATGCTGCAAGTTGGTTGGTTCTGGGAGCAGCTGGATGCCTTGCCTGATTTTCAGCTTCCACCACCACCACATGATTTACAACTTGAACGCTTAGAGTTGGTGGGGTGGCCTAAGCTAAAGTCTCTGCCCCAGCAAATTCAGCACTCTACTTTTTTAAAAACTCTCTGGATAGGAAAGTTTATAGGACTAGAGGCTCTTCCTGAATGGTTGGGAAATCTTACATCTCTTGAGACTACATATCTGGCTTTGAGAGAATCTCAAGTATCTACCTACACTTAATGCTATGAAAAGCCTCACCAAATTAAAGAAGCTCTACATTGACGGATGTCCCCTGCTCAAGGAAAGATGCACCAAGGAGACTGGCCCAAGATTTCTCACATCCCAGAACATGACTGTAATTTTTTTGACCTAGTTCTTTTTATTTATTTATTTTCCTACAAATTTCTTTCTTATTATGTCTCATTTTTCATCTTTCTTAACTCAGTGTGGTGAAGCTACGTAATGGCCTGCCATACTAAACTAGAATGCCTGGTCGCATTTCAAGAGGAAAATGTATTATCAATTGATTTCATTCAAGTTACGAGGTTAATCAATTCCCAATTGCCAGAGATTTATCCCTAAAGCGGGGTAAGCTTTTCAAACCACCATCTTTTCTTCTCTTCTCAGATTTCTTCTTTCACTAGAGTTTAACCAGATTTCCATTGCATTAACTAATCGTAATTTTTCCTACCTAATAGCATAAATTATATCTTGGCAGGTTCTATCATACTTAATGGGAAGATCAGATGAAGCTGAGTGGTTGAAGATCCAGTCACAGTAGTTCAATCACCTCTCCCATGTATGGGTTACTTGCTGTGTTTCATTGAAGATAAAGTGATCATGATAGTGGAGAAATATACTTCAGGCTTTAAGGAAGAAGACCTGCAGTGCAATAAAAATATAAAATAAAAATATATCAATACCCTGTTTGATTGATAGTCAATTCCTCGATTGCCATTTGCATTATAATTCCTTACTGATTTAAATTTAAGTAACTTTTCTTTCTACAATTTTACGAGGATAGGATTTGTTTTAGCTGCATCTAGAGTTATCTTAAACCAGTGGTGCAGTGACTTGATAAAGAAGTTTCCCCAACATTTTTTTCTTCATTCGTTTATGACACTTAATAAACTTGGCATTTATCTATACAAGCCTGCTTTGATGATTTCTTGATTACTTTTTTTTTCAATTTATATTCATAAGTTGTGTGTCATTGTAACCTTTTATACTTTCTTTGTATCAGGTATTTTTTTTTTAGGGTTTTCTCTTAGCAAGTCACTTCTCTCTAATGGAGTTGTCCAGTCCACTCTTGCCTCCCTAAATAATTTTTTCCATAAGAACCAGCTATGAGAATGAGAAGTATCAACCTAAATTGGCAGCTATGCAAACAAACATGCACTGAGGACAACCGACAACAGTGGCTGACTTCTTATTTTCCAAAGGTAGAGTGTAATTTGTGTTTGTTCTTGTTCCCTTTATCACTTCCTTCTAGTTAATTAACTTATCGGTTATCCTCATGTCTTATGCCCTATTATTTCTTTTCCTTTGTAAGTACGAGTTTTGTGATGGGGAAGTTCATCCTCTAGTATAAACAAAGAAGGCATTGATAAGGATGAACATTTTTTTTTCTTATTTTGGGTTGAGGGAGAGATGTTCAATGGCAATTATTGCAGGTAAAGTATCTGCCAGAACACTTTAGACTCTAAATCATTTTCAGATTTTAGACAATCATGAATCCTCCTATAGTGATGTGAAAAACTACCTAACGCTGCTCCGTATGCCATTTACTTACTAAAATTTTTCCCGGGGCTGGCTTTATAATTGTTTTGGCATCATTTGTAATTTCTCACCAGGCCTCTCTATCCTGCTCAAATGGAAGAACAACTTAACTAGACCTGGTGCAAACTAAGTTCAGGTGCTTCAGTTCTCCATCTTATGCATGTATTCGTTTCATTGAATGTTATGTTGTCTCATGTTCTGTTTGATTCCTTTTATTTTCCCTCTTTTGATGGGTTTTTCTTTTTCTTCTCTTTCTTCATAGTCAAGTGTTTCATATACTTTCAAGTATCAAGCATCTTGTAACTGAACTTAGCAAAATAGAATGTAACATCAGTTACCTTTTATTAGTTTCAGTTTTTCAACTATTCTCTGTATTTCCAATCTCTGCAATCATCTGCTTCCAAGTAGCACTTTGTGGTACAATATTGATTCACCTTTACATAATGATACCTTTCATTCATCTAAGGTAAATCCTTGAATAAGTTTTTCCTGTGCGAACTATTTCTTTTATGTCGACTTACTGCTTTCTTCTATGTTCGTTTGCATAAAATTTTTGATCGATCAGTTGGTTCTAGTCGGTTTGGGGAATCACATGGTTTTCTTTCTCTTTATTTTTTTATTATTTATTTTTGTTTTTCCCCTAATGTCCACTCTGACTCCTCTCCTTTCTTACTCAGATTGTCCCAGAGATCAAGAAATTGGAGCACCGAAAGCGATCTCAGGTGGCTGCTGTTTTGTTTGGCTCTTGCAAAGGCTGGTAACTTTCCCCTATATTGAGAACAAACTCCATCTGCATCTTGGATAAGCCATTTAGTCAAGCATGCATGGTTTCTAGAACACTGCAAGTGAATGGTCAGAAAAAGAAAAAAAGTGAGATCTCGGAATTGCCAGGAGCACAGGATAGCAAAATGTCAGTTTTGAAGTTGAGTATTGAAAATTTGAAATCGCCATGTTTTTCATATTACTCGGTATTCATAAAAGTTAATAGACAAGGCTAACTGGATCCAACTCTCTGGATTAATTGGCAGAAATATTGCTTGACAAAACTAATCAAGGGATGGAAGATACATGCAGTGGTTATTTTGATAGTGTATCGATCAGTATTAGAATACTCCTTTCTGCAGAAGTGTCTAAACGTGAGAGCTTGAGGCGGCATACAACTGAGCTTCAACATGTTTCAGGGATTCCTACTTCAACACTTGAAATCAAGCGAGAAACAATTGTTGGGAGATTTTGCTCATTATTCTCGAATGACAATGTCCCAGAAGATAGCATTTTCAAGGTTTGCGTGGCTTACAGTTATATGGGGCTGATATTGATGAGTTGTTGATTTCTGTTGGCTAGTTGATTGATCGAATTTTCAAGACAAAAATCACAGCTCTCCGCAAGTCTTTTGGCAAGCTCTGTAACCCGTAGTTATTGAGAATGTACGCACAGTACTGAAAATCTAAAGAAGTTCCCAGTGGAAGGGCAAAGCTTAATCAACTTGAAACATCTTCAGTTTTGATGATGATATATAGTGGAAGTTCCAGCTGCAGTATTGGTGCAAATGACCCGACTCTAGAATTGACTTATTTGGCTTGCGTGTACCAATCGAAAGGAGATGCATAATGTGGTACATACGTGTAATGGGTCACTGTTTGACCACACCAAGTATGTGACACCTCAATCAAAGCATTCGACCATCTTTTCCCTACTGCTTGCATAGTTGCATGTAATCTTCTCCTTACATATGCTATCGGCTAGATTACTTAAGAAAATTCTACCGTGCTTTAGAGTATTCGGAAGCCGTAAAGTTAGTCACTATTTACTGTGTGACCCACATATCTAACGGTTATCGACTCCAATATTTTAATACTTCAAAGCAATATAGCACATTCCAATTACTGTTAAATTATTTAACTATCAAACACACGTAACCTCTAAATTTGGTTTATGCAATCACCAAAATTGCCTGATATAAAATATTGATGGTACCTGAACTTATCCTCTATCTTATCAATGGTACCTGAGCTTCAATTTTGATCACAACCAATACCGAAACTTTTTGATTTCATTTCAAATGGTACCTATCACTAACTTCCGTTAAAAACTAACATGGCAAAACACATAACCTATATTCCAGAGTAGTTTGACAAAAATACTCATTTAAATAATTTTGTTTACTAGATATTTTGATATATTAATATGTTAATAAAAATAGAAGTTCGATTAAAAATAGAAGAGTTTTTCTATTAGAACCTCTAAAGTTACTCACTTGACCTCCTTGCTTTTTACACCTCCTATCAAATTTTCAAATACTAAATTTACTCACTAAACCTCACTTAAGTTTCTGAAATAACTTCACTCATATAATTTGCAAACAAACTATTAATTACATATTCATTCCTTAACCATATTACATAAATCTCTTATCTAATAAAAAAGAAACTCAAACACAAGGTATTGGGATTTAAAAATTAGGGTTTTTGTCCATTTACACCATTTTTAGAGATTTTTTTCCCACTTACCCCACTAAGTTTTTTTAATTCCCTCATACCCAAAACACTCTAAGAGGTCTTCCCTAATACCCCATTAAGATTTGTTTTTTTGTTTTTATTATTTTTTTAATACCATTTTACCCTCACCTTTGTTACTTAGAGAGAGAGAGAGAGAGAGAGAGAGAGAGAGTGGAAGAGAGAGAAACCATAGGGGACTTCGCCAGAGTCCGATCACCGGCTACCACCCACCGGAAAGTTTTTTGCCCCCAATAGACATCTATTGCTCCCCAGTAGACGTCTATCAGCCATGTATTGCCCCTCAATAGACGTGATGTCTATTGTCCCCCAATACACCTGTATTGCCCCCCCAATAGACGTCTATTGCCCCCCAATACAACTTTCGGTCGCCGGAATGAGAACTAATTTTTCTAAATTAAACAAATAAAACTTCCATTAAAGAAAAAAAATGAAGAGATTACATCAATTTAAAACGTCTGTTGCCCTCCAATAGACGTTTACTGCCCCCCAATAGACCTTTTACGAGCCTCTATTGCCCCAATAGAGCTTTTTTTTTCTTTTCATTTTGGGCTTTTGACCCATTTTACTGCAAAAAAAGTGCTATGGCTCCATCTTCCATAGTATTCCCAGAAAGCCTGCATCGAGACATAGATTCACATATGTAGACAATATCCAACAAAATTTATAAAATAAGTTTCGTAAATAACTAAAGGAGGATAATTCATGCAATTATGCAGTTCTGATGCAGAACCATCTGCAATTTTCTAAATACGAAGCAAAATTTCATTCTTCACTACATCAATAGTACGCAACGGAAGCAATTTTAGTGTGCAATCACAAACAAACTTCTCTGACCACAAAACACGGAGCAATATTGCTTCATTTGCCCATAATCGCAATGAATCCCAATTTTGGTCGAGCTCGAGCGCCAAATCTTGTCGGAGATGAGCCAAACTTGTTGCTCAGCTAGCTAGTTGGACTATCAGATATAGCAAACAATGTTCGAAGCATCGAATTCGAAATCAAATCAGAACCCTACAACCCCAAAATCAAAGTCGCCGGAGACCAGAACGGAACGGGCCGTTACCTGAGACTGCTCGACACACTGCTGGAACAGATCCATGACGAAATTGACTTGGTTCTCGTGGTCCGACGACAAGTCGTCAGTGTTGGAAATGGAATTGGGCTCCGAAACGACGTCGTCGCGGTTCTGCTCGGCGTGGATTGTGGACTGGTACTGGGAAAAGATGTCGTCTTCGCTGTCAAAGTCTTCGTCGTCTTCTTCGTGGACGGTGACGAACTGGGCAGGCGGAAATCAGGATCGGAGGAGATGTAAAGGTCGAAGTCGTTGGAGGACCAGTAGGGGAGGGATTCGAAGGCTTGTTTATATGGTTGTCCTCGGTTGTCCTCGTCGGCGAGGGTGAGGAGAGGGAGAGGGAGGGGGAGGGGGAGGGAGAGGGAGAGGGAGAGGGAGAGAGAGAGAGAGAGAGGAGAGATAGAGGAGCATGGCATCGATGTCTTTTTCCAATTAGGCTGAGGGCAAAAATGACATTTTACTTCAAATAGGGTAAGTGGGAATAAAAATCTCTTGCTGGGGTAAGTGGGATAACTTTGGCTCATTTTGGGGCTTTTGGTCAAGGACCCTAAAAATTAATTTCTAATAAAAAAGAATTGTTGTTTTTTTTTTTTTTACTTTTTTTTTCTCTTGTAGATTTGCAAAAAAAACATGAAGAGTAATTTTCTTAATGTTTAATTATTTTCTCTATTTTCTGTACTTTATGATTAATTATTTAATATTTTTTTTAGATTTTTTTACTACTAGCTCTTTTCTTTTCTTTTCTTTTCTTTTTGTAAATATAATGAATAGACTAGGATTTAGGTCATAAAATGATTTCTTTTGTTATCCCTCACCAATATGCATTCAACATATATGATGATAGGAATTTTTATGTCACGTGATCTTGATTATAGTTTTAATTCTTATTAAATATATATAAATGCTTTAATGAGTATGTAGTGAAATTGAAAAATGAAAATAGATAAGGAAAATAATAAAGAATGCAATATAATATTATTGAATTGGAAAGTCTAGAGAAATTAAATATAATATTTTTTGGGGTATAATTATTGTCCTTAATAGTCATTTTATAATAAGTTATATATGTCATTTAATAATTCATAATAGAGTGAGGTCAACTGAGCAGATTTACAGGTCCCAATAAAAACACTCAAAATAGAATTAAAAAATATCTCTACCCTCTCATGAAAATAAAATTTAAAAACAAGATCTCAACAAAAATTCATTTGTTTTATAGACATAGACAAAACATTTCAAATAAAACTATAAAACTTTTTTTTGGGACAAACTAGAAAACATTTAAAACCAAAAGCTTAACAAAACTTTCGTAATTCTTTTTTTTTTTTTCCGTCATTCATATTTTTAATTGAAGTTGAAAGTTTTTCCTTTTGATAGTCTCATTTTTTATAGCCACAATATAAGTGATATTAAAAATAAATAAAAAGTAATTTTACAAATTTATCTTTGAAAAATGAGTCACATGTTTGGCACATGTCAGTTTTTAACGGAACATTAATGGAAGTTAGTGATAGGTACCATTTGTAATCAAATCAAAATGTTCATATACTGGTTGTAATCAAAATTAAGTTCAGGTACAATCGATAAGATAGAGGATAAGTTCAGGTATCATTTGTGATAATTGATAAAGTAATATGGGGTTCACATCCAAAACCAATTGGCAATGGATAGAGTGGCCCAAACCCTTATAAACTCATAGGCGGTCCCATTTTTCCCATGTAGGATGTATATATTCTCAACACGCCCCCGCACGTGTGGCGAATTTTCAAGCCATACACGTGGACAATTTTTGGGTGACGTGGAGCCCGTGTGGCCGTTAGGCATGCACGCGTGGGTAACCCGCTTTGATATCATGATAAAGTAATCTGGGGTTCACATCCAAAACCAATTGGCAATGGATGGAGTGGCCCAAACCCTTATAAACCCATAGACGGTCTCATTTTTCCCATGTGGGATGTATATATTCTCAACAATAATTACCCAAAATATTGAAACCATTTTGAACACCTGAAGCCCCAAGATTGAGGATTATGGACATTGGAACTCTTCAAAATCTGAGAAAAAAAATGGGGGCTTTATTCTTTTTCTTGGAGTCAAGTTAGTTTACAACTTGGTGTTCTGCATCTCTAGCATATTTGATTCTCCAAGTCAAGAATAACTGCTACTTGGTCCCTTTTCTTACCTAGCCAAAAAGTTAATCATTGCTTAATGAAGAAGAGCAGCTGTTAACTTGGGAATACAATTGGAAATAGGTATCTAAGATACCCAAGTCTTGTAAGGGTGGCTTCACTTGGTTCTTTGCCTGTGCTGCAAGTCTAATATGTTCTATACGGACAGACGTGAACAATTCTACATAGGTAGCGAGACACGACACTTAAATTTTTTATAGAGCTATCCTCAATAGAATAGTGTACTGTTCTTTCATAAAGCTATAGCCGGCATGGAGTGAAGACAAAGCGATCCCAAGGCAACCATACACAGCATCTATTCTCAACAATCCAGCTATATCTTCTACAAGAACAACACTTGGGACACCCGGCCCTACGCCTGCGTGATCAACCCTTGAGATTGAGAGTGATTTTAAAACCCCGGAAAGATGTTTGTACTCTCTCTCCTTGAATCCGCTGCCGGCGAAGTAGTGAGTAAGGTGACTTCACTCGCTACTGATCAATTGAGACTCGATATCGTCTGGGGGTTCCGCGAAGAGATAAATAAGCTCAAAGAATCCTCAACTCTGATTGGAAATATAATCCATGATGCTGCTCATGAACCTGAAGATCGGAAACTACGGGCAAGGGCCGATTGGATGAAGAGGCTTATAAGCGTAGCTTATAATGCAGACGATATTCTGGATGAAATAGAATATGAAGTTCAGCGTATCGTTATAAAGGAGACCAGCCTGGATAAGAAGATACTCGGCTTCTTCTGCAACAATCCTGTTTTATTTCGTCTCAAGATGGCACGCAAGATTAACAACATCAACACATCCTTGGATGATCTCTACAAGCATGCAGCCAGTGTGGGACTCGGCATGACAAGGAGATCAAATGGAGGTGCAGCAGCAAGTAAAGATAAGTGGGAAACAACCTCATTCGTTGACAAAAATGAATTCACCTTGAAAGATGCAACCATTGTTGGAAGGGATCAGGTTGTGTCAGATATAATTACAACCTTGACCAACTCCAACAATCAAGAAAATATTCTTTCGGTGATGGCCATTGTGGGATTGGGAGGCCTAGGTAAAACTACTTTGGCTCGCTCAGTTACCAAGCAACTGAAAGAAGGTGAAATGAAAAGGTACTTTGATGCAACATTATGGTTGTATGTATCTAATACTTTTGATGTCAATTCAATTTTACATCGAATGCTAGAATCATATGACGACGTGACTGGAGCAAATCTTTCAAGTCTGGAAGCATTGATTGGAAGCCTCCAGCAGAAGTTGAAAGAGAGATGGTATTTTCTTGTACTTGATGACGTTTGGAATGAGGATGCTAATAATTGGGTTGATTTGAAGCGTTGTCTATTGCAACTAAATTCTGCTAAAGGAAGCTCTGTGATTGTCACCACCCGTAGTGCCAAGGTTGCATCAATCATGGAAACACTTCCTAGGTGCGATCTAGAGACTCTATCGGATGATGAATGTTGGTCCATAATAAAGGATAGAGCATTTACAGATCCTAATGCTCCGATTCCTTCGGATCTAGAGGGAATCGGAAGGGACATTGCCAAAAAGTGTGCTGGTCATCCATTGGCGGCAAAGGTACGGTATCTTCGATCACCTTATTGATTATTTAATATGAGATGAACTATTTGATATGTATAGATGAAGTTATGCTAAAATTTGAATCTCAAATAACTGTAGGTTTTGGGAAGCTTGATGCATTCTAAGAACGGTAGCAATGAATGGTTGTCAATTCTGCAAAGTAAAATATGGCAGGTATCATCAGACAAAGAGGATAGGAGGATCATGTCGGTTCTGGGGTTGAGTTTTGACAATTTGGAATCACCATTGAAACAATGTTTTGCATATTGCTCCATGCTCGAGAGAGGTTCCTCAATTGAAAGAGATAACTTGATCCAACTATGGATGGCTCAAGGTTTTCTCCATCCTTCTCATGGTCACCAAACCGAGCAAGAGATTGAAATGGAGGATATAGGCAATAAGTATTTTGAGACTCTACTAGAGAACTCCTTGTTTCAAGATGCTACAGAGGATGAGGATGACTATGGTGTTATCATCACCCGATGCAAGATGCATGATCTTGCAAACGAAGTATCCAAGTGTGAGAGCTGGACATCAGACTTCAATCATGAGATGGAAGATCATGAGATTCGACATGTTGCACGGGTTCCTACTGCAATACTAGAAAAGATGCCAAACTCAAGTATATCAAGACTGCGCTCATTCTTTTCAAATATCGGGGAGGTCTCTAATACCATTTTTCCAAAATTTAGAGCTTTACGTGTCTTAAGTTTTTGTGAGACTGAGAATCAGGAGTTGCCATATTCATTTAGCAAGCTGAAGCACTTGAGATATCTAGATCTTTCTGATGCAAAAATCAAAGCACTCCCAGAGTCTATTGGCAAGCTCTATAACCTCCAAACATTGAGATTACCTTGGAATCTTAAAAAGTGTCCGAAGGTGATTCAAAATTTGATCAACTTGAGGCATTTTTACTTTGGTGAGGAAATGAAATTTGAGGCTGGGATTTTGGGGCGATTAACTAATCTCCGAAGATTGCCTTTCTTTAATGTGGGTGAGGAGAGAGGTCCTGCAATTAAGGAGTTGGGTGGGTTGAACCAATTGAGAGGCCACTTGATTATTATTGGGCTAGAACATGTAAGGGATGGAGAAGAAGCAAAGAAGGCTCGCTTGGTACACAAGAGTCACTTAAGTCGGTTAACATTTGCATGGACAGACAATGAGGTACCTAATGAAAACCAGACGGAGGTACTAGATGGCTTGGAACCTCATGGTAACTTGCAAAGCTTGAACATTTACGGTTTCATGGGTGCTAGATTTCCGTCATGGATATCAGCTGAAGGAGGAGAGGTCGTGAAGCTATTCCCTTGCCTCGAAGAGTTGAGCATAGACAATTGTCACAACCTAGAGTCGATTCGGATCACACAGGGCATCGCATCTCTCCGGAAATTGAATATTGAAAGTTGTGACAAATTGTCAAGCCTAGGAAGTGGGCTCAACTACTGCACCTCTCTTCAGGAATTGGAGATAAAGGATTGTTACAATCTAACATCAATTCCAATCACACAGGGCATCACATCTCTCCGAGAATTGAAGATTGATAGTTGTTGGAGTTTATTAAGCCTACCGAGTGGGCTCCAATTCTGCACCTCTCTTGAGGATCTGTATATAACTGATTGCTCTAGTCTACTATCCTTGTCAGTATCTATCCTTGAGGAGGAGGAAATTTCTCAAGGGTTTGATGCGTATTTGTCTGTACCGGAGGAGCATTGCCGTACTATAGAATCTATTCTTGGTCGGTCGTTGAAATTAAAATATGTGTGCACAGTAGGATTTCACCACCTCACTCGTTTGAAGACGCTCCGAATTGGTGCGTTCTGGGAGGAGCTGGACGCCTTCCCTCATTTTCATCTTCCTCCTAATTCACAACTTGTTGAGTTATGCTTGTTTGGGTGGCCTAAGCTCGAGTCTCTGCCCCAACAAATTCAGCACTTGACTTGTTTAAAACAACTCTGGATAAGTGATTTTAAGGGACTAGAGGCTCTTCCTGAGTGGTTGGGAAATCTTACATCTCTTGAGTCTCTGAGAATCTGGTTCTGTGAGAATCTCAAGTATCTGCCTACACAAAATGCTATGATCGAAAAGCCTCACCAAATTAAACAAGCTCCACAGTGACGGATGTCCCCTGCTCAAAGAAAGATGCACCAAGGAGACTGGCCTAGAATGGCCCAAGATTTCTCACATCCCAGATCTTCAGTGTAATTTTTTTACCACATTCTCTTTATTTCCTTTTTTTCTACAAATCTCTTTCTTATTATGTCTCATTTTTCATCCTTCTTAACTCAGTTGGCAATTGGTGATACGCAATGCCTGCCTTACTGAACTAGAATGTCTGTACATGTTACAAGCTTTTCAAAGCACCGTCTTTTCTTCTCTTTTCACATTTTTTTTTTCACTTTAACCAGTAATGCATTAACCAATCCTACTTTTTCCTTTTGGCATAAATCATATGGTGGCAGGCTCTATCGTACCTGACGGCAAGATGAAATTATGCTGAATAGGTGTTGATCACCTCTCCCATGTACGGCTTGTCTGCTGTGTTTCATTGAAGATAAGGTGACCATGATACTGGAAAAATATACTTTTGTTGTAAATATTAATGTGGCTATTCATGTAATAGCAATTAGTGTTGCGTGATATACGCCAATTAAGATTGATTGGTGATTAACAGAATATAATTAGCGATTGATTGATTGTAATCAGACGAGTGATTGATGTAATCGTTAAATAGTTACCTTTTGTAAACCTAAGGTACTCCTATATAAACCTTATTGTGAGATGAATAGAATCACTCCATTTCTCATACTTCATTCTTGGTGTCTAAACTCTCCCTCTCTCAAATTCTTTTACTATCGTTTTACAACACGTTATCAGCACGAAGCTCTAACCCAAGCCCTAGCCAGAGAAAAAAAAAAAACCCCCCTGCTACAGCCTGTTTTCACGCCCCGAAATCTCTTGATCGGGACCTCAGATCAAAATCTTTCCTTCATCAAAGTTGTTCGTCTCTGCCTCTTCTATCTGCCCTCCAAATTTCAGCCTTATTGGAGTCGTTTTGAGACCTGTACACCATTCGAAGTGGGAGCTGTCCAGAAGAGGCGAATAGCTCTTGGATTGGTTGAGAAGACAACCTTCTCAGTTCTGCACATATAAACTAAAGATTCATCCGCTCTTCATCAAGTAATGTTTTCCAAATTCTAATTTTAATTCATGTTTTCAAACTTGATTATATGAACAATCACCATGATGCATGAACCCCCAAATTTACTTTATTAATTTATTTGGTTGATACATATGTATCTGTCATATATATTTGTTCATGTTTTTGGATTTGATTGACATATACCATGACACATTGACATGTAGGATTCCTATTTAATATTACTATAATGCCAGAAGCGTTTATTCAAATCATTGCCATAATAATGTGCATCATTTCCTATTAATGCCGTATATTACGCTCATCACCATAATGATTTCATTATTGACTTTATGAAATTTATTTACTTCATTACAATTTCTTAATGCTGTACATTAAGTTTATTGCCATAATGATTATGTAATATTTATGGGGTTAATGAGGCGTTAATGCCAGAAGCATTTAAGAAAAAAAAAAAAAGACAGGTTAATGGTGAATATTAAATGAGGCTGAGTCAGAAGCTCAAATCAAGCCCAAAGTCACAACAACAAATCCGAGCCAGAAGCTCAAGCCCAAGTTGCAAGACCAGAACAGAAGCTCATCACATGTTGCCATGACAAAAGTTATGAATCTTCTCAAACTAGGCTCATCCAGTTGGATGCGATGTCTAGGAAAGGTTCAGATGAGGCCGTGTACTTAAGCGAGCCTCGCTCCACCTAAACCTCATCTTTCCTTACCTGGTCTTATTCAATTGGAGTTACCGAAAGGGTTGAGTAATAACTTTTCATTCCTTGGCAGACTAGCCTGAGCCCAGCAGGTCCACTCTCCCTCAGCAAGACCTAGCAGCCCAGCAGGTCTCACACACCATTTGACTTACGCATGAAAGCCCGGGTCACAAGCCCGCAGACTAAGCCCGATAGGCTTCACTATCAAGCCCACTCCTTCTTTGGTCCAGTAAAATCAAAAATAAAAGGAAAAATGATTTCATATTGTAAATAGATTCACCATATTTAATGTGTAATTAATTTCCAGAAGCATTTATTCACATAATTGTGTGATAATTAATCTGTTAAATTAGTAGCATGCAATTAATATCTCAATTGATTTGTGATTTTTATTTATCCAAATTTGTGAGATTATTTCAATTTGCTCAATTCAATATTATTGTGTTACTTGTCTAAATTTTCGCACTAGAATATATGTGTACAAAATACAGGTAACTAATGAACTAGAAGTTCTAAATGAACCAGTAGTTCATACATAAATCGAACTTGTAGTTTCGATAATGCTATTTAAGAAACTTGAAGTTTCCTTTCATAAATTCACCACACATGATAAAACCAGTAGATTTTACATGTCTAATCCGATTTTTCATACCATGTTATAGAACCTGAAGTTCTCATTACTTACTTATGGATGATATTACCCAAAGCACTAATATTATTTGTTCCTTTCTTGTAAGAAATGTCAAAATCTCAACATGTTTGACTTTGTTGCTTTGAAGGTCTCCAGAAGAAACTATCTAAAGTGAACTCAAGATGTGAAAATTCATCTGACTACAAAGAAGATGAGATCAACAATCGATACTCATGTCAATGTCGTCACTAAGGCTTTTAAGGCGAGTGTCATAATGTTCATAAAGAAACATATGAAGAAAGCAATCCAAGTTGAGTATCCGATGAAGAGGATCCACAGACTCTTTGGGTCGCTCTGGAAGAGTACTTTAACCACCAAATGACCATTTTCTTGCCTGAAGCAAGACATGATTAGCAAGATATTGAACAAACCCATCTACCCAAAAGAATACAAGGAGAGTCACTTTATTAATTCTCAGAATTGATCACTATCTTGTTGCTCACTGAAATGAACAACAACCTCCTGTTGAGGAATGATCAAGCCAAGCCCATCGGTACCTGAGCAGCACTTTTGCTTGAAGGAATTGATGTTGCTCATCGCAAACCTAATCTCGAAAAGAGAGATTGTGACCGTGGAAGGGACAAAGAGTCTGATCTTTTTAGATAAGTAAAGAGAGGTGGGCTCATAAATGGCCCATATAACCGGCCCAAAACATGACCCCATGTTATAGTGCCCCTGCCTAACAAGCCAAAGTGGAAAGGAACACTGGTTCGGCCCGCTGCCACTAAAATCAGCATGATCTTTGTTATCGATGTGGAGGAATTAACTGCTGGTCCAGCACCTGCTGTGCGATAGCCGAAGCAGTAAATGAGTATTACGCCAGTCGCGGAACTCGAAATACCAACTTTATTAAAGGGTCATTTTCTATTGATTCCACACTAGAGATCACGGATTTTCAGGCAGTTACTGAACATATCGAGGATTAGAACTCGAAGACATGCGTATAATTGGCCCCTTGTGCCATATCTATTTCATCTTAATGAATGAAACATCTTCGGATTTTGGTGATTTATGTTTTCAATTATTTTGGATTATAGAAATGTGGTTATGTTCGAATATATTTAATTCAATAAACTTATTCATACATGTGATCCATTGAATTAAATTTATGAATAGGCATGTCTTGTGGGGAAGTTTGTTGTCTGGTTAAAAGTACTATTACGCACACCATACTCCCAGATCGGAGATATTTTTCAAACTTATTGTCTATTCATACCTCTGTGACAACCGTATCAGGGCAATCCAACCTGATAGAGGGCTATGGCAAAACCCACAGTATGTTGTCCAATGGTACTGAACCTACCATTAATGAGGCCTAATAATCTCCACGTTCCAGAAGAACGTTATTGAGTGTTAAGGATATTTGAACCAACAGTTACCACGTTGAAACCACTGAGAAAAATGAGTGGAATATCTTTGCATAACCTCTGAGTGTGCGGCCAGAAGCGTACATTGGAGAAATTGAAATATGTTAGCTAGAAGCTAACTAATTCAAGCAACTACTTGCTATGGCATGACCTTTTGGGACACCCAGGTCAAAGTATGATGCACTGTATCCTCAACTCATCGCAGGTGCATCCCCTTCTGAATAAGGGTCCTGTATATAATGACACACTATGCCATACTCGTTAAGAATATTTAATACTAGACCATCATATACAAAGACTAGTACATACACCACCATTTTTCTGCACAGAATGCAAGGGAAATTTGTGGACATATCCAACCACCATGTGGACCAGTTAAATATTAATGGTTTTGGTTGATGTATCGACAAAGTGATCACATGTTACACTATTGTCCACAAGAAAACGCTGCTTTTGCTAAACTCTCGCCCAGATCATGAAATTGAGGGCTCACCATTAGGATTATCCCATAAAGTCCATAAGACTTGATAATACCGGAGAGTTTACATCGAAATCTTTCGATGATTATTGCATATCCCTTAGTATTGATGCTGAACATATAGTTCCCTATGTTCACACCCAAGATGGTCTCGCAAATAGAATCTTGGTAATGCGCACCAAGCTCCTAGTTTTTGCGTGGGGCTATGCAATCTTGCATGCAGCTATGTTGGTCCCGTTGAGGCCCACTGCTACCAACCTTACTCCGCGTTACAGCTGGTGACTGGGTACAAACCTGATGTTTCGCACTTACACGCATTTGGGTATGCAGTCCGCGTGCCAATTGTGCCGTCACAATGTACAAAATTGGGTCCTCAATAAAGGATGGGCGTGTATGTCGATTATGAATCTCATCCATTATGTGCTCTTTTGAGCCCTTGACAGGCGATCTCTTTACCGCTAGATTTGCGGATTGTCACTTTGATGAGACAGTCTTTCCTCCGTTAGGGGGAGATAAGAACGTTACCGTTCCTGATGAACGACGTGAATTGACTTGGAATGTCCCCACTATGTCTCATCTCGATCCCCGAACCGCACAATGTGATAATGAAGTGCGGAGAATTCTAGATCTACAGATTGTAGACCAAAATATGCCAGACACTTTCTCTGATCTAGCTAAAGTGACGAGATCATATATACCTGCTGCAAATGTGCCTGCAAGGATAGACGTCCCTGTAGGATGTGTCATCCCAGATGGACGAGGTACGACCATGGCGGCTAACCAGTCATATGTCCCTGCCCTGAAGTGAGGTGAACTATTAGGTTCGAAGGATTCTTTTCCCTAGAAGAGAGTAAACTTGGCACAAACGAATCCTCTTGACATCGCAATCTCAAAACCGATCCATCTCATGAGATTAATCCGGATTATGGGTCTGTCCTAGAAGAGACGATGTTGGGGGACGCTCCAACATTTGAACCCACTCCCGAGAATAGAGAAATCTCGGTAAATTTAGTGAGATTTGGAATCGGATTGAGATTATCATCGATGATATATTAGTATTTGCGGTGGCCACCGAAACTATAATATGCGATGACCTCGAACCTTGCTTTGTTGATCAATATCAATGAAGAGACGACTGGCTAAAAAGGGAAATAAGCAATCCAGGTCGAATTAGATTCCTTGATAAAGAGAAAGGTGTTTGGACCTGTTGTTCCTACACATCCTCATGTTAAACCCGTAGAATTTAAATGGGTATTTGTAAGGAAGCGTAATGAGAAAAAATGAGATTGTGATACACAAGGCTCGTCTAGTGGCGCAAGAATTTTCTCAACGCCCTGTGATTGATTACGAGGAGGCGTATTCTCCTGTAATGGACGTCATAACGTTCCGCTACCTTATCAGTTTGTTAGTTTCCAAAAAACTGAATATGCAGCTTATGAATGTGGTCGTAACTTATCTCTATGGGGATCACGATACAGAGATATACATAAAAGTTCTTGAAGGACTTAATATACCCGATGCAAATAGTTCTAGACCACGGAACACGCTCTCCATTAGTTTTGAGGCGTTCACTTTATGGATTGAAACAATCTAGACGGATGTGGTATAACCGTCTAAGTAAATATTTGATCGGGATGGGATATGTGAATAATAAACTATGCCCATGCGTGTTTATTAAGGAAACAAGTTCCTAGTTTGGAATTGTGGCGGTCTATGTCAATGACATGAATTTGATTGATACTCCTGAAGAGATCAAGGAAACCGCAAAGCACCTAAAGTTGGAATTTGAGATGAAAGGCCTTGGGAGAACAAATTATTGTCTCGACCTGGAGCCCGAGCACAATGCAGATGAAATTTTGGTCCATCAACCAAATTACATCCAGAAGATGTTAAGATGCTTTAATGAGGATAAAAGCAAGCACACCCATGGTCATCTGAAGTCTAGAGAGAATCGTATCATCCTGCAGATGATAACGAAAAGATATTGGTGCCAAAAGTCTCATATCTAAGTGCAATAGGCGCATTATTGCACTTGGCTTAATGCCCTAGACAGGACATCTTAGTTAATGTGAACTTGTTAGCTAGATATAGCTCTGCGCCAACACGCTGCCACTGGAATGGCATAAAAGACATTTTTCGCTACCTTAGAGGTACGGCGGATATGGGCTTATTCTATCCCTATGCATCAAGGAATGGATCAAACCCCCTTGATCCTCAGAATGATGCTTGCCTTGTTGGATATGCTGATATAGACTATCTATCAGACCCGCACAAGGCACGTTCCCAAACTGGTTATGTCTTTACCATTGGGAATATTGCAATTTCTTGGAGGTCTACAAAATAGACACTTGTTGCTACCTCTTGGAATCATGCTGAGATACTAGCTCTTCACGAAACAGTATGTGAATGTACATGGCTAAAAGCCGTTACAAAGCATGTTCGAAGCACATGTGGACTGCATTCCACCACTGATGAACCAACCATTATCTACGAGGATAATGCTGCTTACATAGAGCAGATAAAGACAAGTTTCATCAAAGGAGACAACACCAAACATATTGTACAGAAGGTTCTCCTTCAATTAGCAACAACAGGAGCTTCAGAAGATTGAAGTTAAGCAGATTTGATTTGCAGACAATCGTGTAGACCTCTTCACCAAGTCACTACCAAAGTCTACATTCCAGAAGCATGTCCAAGGTATTGGTCTATGTAAACTATCTGAATTACCTAACATGTAATTTTCAGGGGGAGTCGAAATCAAGGGGAGTATCCTGAAGCATACTCGTTTGACCACGTGTACTCTTTTTGTCCTTCGTCCAGGGTTATTTTGTCCCACTGGGTTTTGTTACCTGGCAAGGTTTTAACGAGGCACATCTTTAGCATGGTCACCCCAATTATAGTACATCATGAAGATGCTTTGATTCGACACATATATGCATTTGCTCATCTTTTCCCTTCGACCACGGGTTTCTCCCACTGGGTTTACCGGGCAAGGTTTTGGTGTAGCAACTCTAATGCATCCCTCTCGTAGACATACTACCTACTTATGGTGCTGATAAGAAGACTCCACCTATCTCTGAAGATGTGATACTGCTACTCCACACTCAAGCGCGTTGTGCTCTTTTTCTCCTTCGACCAAGGTTGTTTTTTCCCACAGGGTTTTTATTACTTGGCAAGGTTTTTGACGAGGCAACTTAGAAGCGCATAGCAGGGGCAACACTATTGACATGGAATATCTAAGGGGGAGTGTTGTAAATATGAATGTGGCTATTCATGTAATAGCAATTAGTGTTGCGTGATATACGCCAATTAAGATTGATTGGTGATTAACAGAATATAATTAGCGATTGATTGATTGTAATCAGACGAGTGATTGATGTAATCGTTAAATAGTTACCTTTTGTAAACCTAAGGTACTCCTATATAAACCTTATTATGAGATGAATAGAATCACTCCATTTCTCATACTTCATTCTTGGTGTCTAAACTCTCCCTCTCTCAAATTCTATTACTATCGTTTTACAACAACTTTAATCATTTCAATCTAATTTTATCATATTTGCTTTCTCATGGAGGTAGACATACTATTAGAAATCATTTTAGTCTGTTATAAACTTAGAATTTCACATCTTTTACATGAAATGTTGTGCTGGTTTGGATGCCATGTTCCATTCCTTAAGGAAGACTTTCAATGAAATAAAAATATATCTATACCCTGTTTGATTAATAGTCAATTCCACGATTTCCATTTGCATTTCAATTCCCTGATGATTTAATACTAAGGAACTTTCCTTTACAAATTTTCATGCATTGGATTTCTTTTAGCTACATACAGAGTTATCTGAAACCAGTGGTGCACTGCTTGATAAAGAAATTTCCACAACATTGTTTTCTTCTGATGTTTATGACACATAATGAACTTGGAATTTATTGATTCAACCCTACTAGGATGATTGCTTAATTACTTTGCTTCAGTTTATTCATAAGTTGTATAGTCATTGTAACCTGTTATACTTTCTTTGTCTTAGGTATTAATCAGCATCCGCTATAAGGATGAGAAATTGAGATGTATCCACCTAAAGTGGAAGCTATGCAAACAAAAGATGAGGACAGCTGACATGAGTGGCTGGCTTCTTACATTCCAAAGGTAGATTGTAAGTATCTTTCTCAAATGAGTAATTTGTGCATGTTCTTTTTCCTTGTATCACCTTCAGCTAGTTATTTAACGTATCAGTTTTTATCATTTCTAGTGTCCCATTATTTCTTTCCCTTTGTAAGTACTAGTTTCTGTGATGGGGAAGTTCATCCTCTAGTATAACCAAAAAGACATCGATAAGGATGTAACATTATTGTTCTTATTTTGGGTTGAGGTAGAGATGTTCAATGGCAATTCTTGTTAGTAAAGTACCTGCCAGACAATTTCAAACCCTCGTCGATTCATTTGTGGTTGTCAGACAATTGTGATCCCTCCAACAATGATGTGAAGAATTACTTACCGCTGAATCTAGCAGCAACCTCACCATATTACTGCATCTGGAAATTATTGGTTTTCACCATCTATGTGAAGTTATGCTGAGGGGTCCCAATTGTGAGATTACTTGTATTCCAATAATCTGGATGGATGCCAAAGTTAACATTGATATCCTAGATGCTCAGATCTTTGTTTAAAATCAACTGTAAACTTTCTTGATCCCTTTCACCTCCACAACTGTAAACTATCCACAGATTCTTTCCTTCACAACTATTCAGTGTAGCAAGTGTGTAATTGGTCTTTTGTGGAAAAGTTGTTTGAAGCAATTAATAAAAGAAGTAAACTTGTTATCCTTCTCTCTTTCTTTTCCTCAGCACTGACGTATCGTCTTTTTGAAATCAGGTCTGCATTGAAGCTATGAGAGGCCTCCTTAAACTAGATATTCATGGGGTTCAAGTTCCACAGGAAACATGTGCCTTGAGTGCTCGAAATTTCAGTTGTGCATGATTACTTCCATTGATGTTCTAAGTTAACCAGTTCCTAAAATCATTGTAAGCTTTTCAATCCCCTACTTCTTCTTCCCTCCTGGTGTTCCTCTTTAATTTGATTCACCAGTTTTCAAATGCATTGTACTCTGCTCTATAGGCTATTTACTTACTGCAGTTCTGGCTTTATAATTGTTTTGGCATCATTTGTAATTTCTCACCAGGCAGCTCTATCCTGCTCAAATAGAAGAACAACTTCACTTGACATGGTGCAAACCAAGTTCAGGTACTTCAGTTCTCTATCTTATGTGTGTATTTGTTTCATTGACTGTTATGCTGCTCATGTTCTGTTTTATTCTTTTTATTTTCCCTCTTTTGATGGACTTTTCTTTTTCTTCTTTCTTAGTTGTCTAGTGTCTCATAAACTTTTAAGTATCAAGCATCTTGTATACTGAACTTAGCAAAATAGAATGTAACAACAATTACCTCTTATTAGTTTCAACTATTCTCTGTATTTCCAATCTCTAAAATCATCTGCTTCCAAGTAGCACTTTGTGGTACAATAATGATTCACCTTTACATAATGATACCATTCATTTATCTGAGGTCAAACTCTGGATAAGTTTTTCCTTTGCAAACTATTTCTTTTATGTTGATTTAATGTTTTCTTCTATGTGCATTTGGATACATTTTTGATCAATTTGTTTCAGTCAGTTTGGGGAATTACATGGTTTTTATTTTCTCTAATGTCCACTCTGACTCCTATCCTCTCTTACTCAGATTGTCCCAAGGATTAGGGAATTGGAGCATCAAATTCTGATCTCAGGTGGCTGCTGTTTGTTTGGCTCTCGCAAAGGCTGGTAACTTTGCCCTATATTGAGAACAAACTCCATCTGCATCTTGGATAAACCATTTAGTCAAGCATGCATGGTTTCTAGGAAACAAACCTTCTATTATCTGCGAGCTATATGAAGAACCTCCTGTCAGATATCACATTATTGTGCTCTCTTGGTGTCTCCATGAAAGCTTCACAAATGGGCTACAAACAAGTCCTGGAGGACCTGGAGAATTTGGTACCGTAGGCTTCTTTATGAGTTACTCTAATGTACATACATGTACATTTGCAAGCATAATTAGCTATAATGGGCCACGCTCATTGTACCGCCAGAGGTACTAATTCCAACCAAAGGAATGACATGCAGACACACTGCCAGACGGGCTACAGCCTCAACGTCGGACCACCTCCAGATCGCCGCCGACGCGCCGCCACGCGCCGCCCCAAGATGGCTTCAGAGGCTTCTGAAAAGGGGAACTGAAGCATATCAGTCCCACATCGAAAACAAAGAGAAGGTCAACCTCTTCCTCACCCATAAAAGGTTCTCTCCTCTCTCCTCATTAATGAAGCATTCCATATTTACCTATTGTTACTCTGTCAACATAAATACATTGACTAACTTAGGCATCGGAGAGTCGAAGACCGCCCAACGCGGTCTCCCTCTGACGTCCCAGTGTGTTTTATTTGACAGATAGCGAAAGCTTTAAGAACATCGCAGGTATCGACCCGCCTGTCGGATCAGCGTTAACGAAGGTTCAGCTACCGCCGAACTTTTAGACATTAATATTGGCGCCGTCTGTGGGAATCCTTGAACAAAAGGCCATCCCACCACACTCACCATGACTAACGGTAGCGTTGGAAACGCTGAAGAGCAGGCAGACCATCCCTCCATCCCCCAACCCTCCGACCCAGCGGTAGGCGTTAACTGCGCACTATTCACAACCCCGGTTAACCCCGGCGGTGAGGTAAATCCAAGCAGCAGTCGCCCCTCGAGCCAAGATCTCGTCACTATGTACGAGCTAGCACTAGCGGATCTTCATAAGGCAAACAGAGAACGTGAGGAGGAACGCAAAGGAAAGGCTGAAGCACAAGGACAAGTGGCTACGCTCATGGCACGTTTCGAGGAACTAAAGAAGACGCTGGAGGCCACCGCCCGCCCAGCACAGAGCGAGCAGTCACGTAGCACCAGGCGTAATCGACCCAGCACTGGTACATTGGTACCGGGGCCGGTCATACGGATGCAAGTACCGCTGAACCCACCTGAGTTGTTGGGAATGGGACCACCGCCCATACCCCAGCTAATGTTGGAGCAGGAGGCGAAATCACTCCCGCACACCAACCGCTCGGAGGCTAGGACGAGGACTGAAGGCAGTCCACCTGTGCCGAGACGAAGGCCGTCCCAGCGGGTCATTCAGGCTGATTGTCGACTGTTTCAGTTCGTACAACGCCATCATTGGCCGACCACCGCTTAACAAGCTCAAGTGCATCATTTCCGGGTACATGCTTCTCATGAAGTTCCCCATGCCCAACGGCACGGGCTGTGTGAGGGGAAGCCAGCAGCTGGCACGAGAATGTTATTCAACGACTATAGCGCGGTCAACGCGCCGCCATGAAATTCTGACGGTGGATAATGAGGCACCGCCACCAAACATCTTTGAGGATCCTAGAGATGAGGAAGAGAAATATGTAAGGAAGGAGCCGGTCAACCCGGACACATCGTTGAAAGTTGTCTGCATCTCAGACGAGCACCTTGAGCGGACAGTCCGCATAGGCGCTCAACTAAACCCAGAGGTGGAGGCAGAGCTCACTCAATTCCTACGTGATAATGCCGACGTCTTTGCATGGTCCTACGCGGACATGCCAGGTATCTCTCCTGAAATTATCACGCATAAACTGACCATCAAACCCTCCTTTTATCCCATCAAGCAGAAGCGAAGGGCCTTTGATGAATAAAAATACCGCGCAATCGGAGAAGAGGTCGCCAAACTCCAGGACATTGGATTCATCCGCCAAGTCATCTATCCCCAATGGATCTCAAATTTGGTCATGGTCAAAAAGCCCAGCGGCAAGTGGCGGATGTGTGTCGACTTTAAAAATCTCAACAAGGCATGCCCAAAGGATAGTTTCCCGCTACCTCGTATCGATCAACTAGTCGATTCAACCGCCGGACATGAGCTCCTCAGCATGATGGACGCTTTCTCCGGATATAATCAGATCAAGATGCACCCCAGCGACCAGGAATGCACAACCTTCACCACCGACAAAGGCCTCTACTGCTACAATGTCATGCCTTTCGGTCTGAAGAACGCCGGTGCAACTTACCAGCGGTTGATGAATGCCATGTTCGCTGAGCATCTCGGAAAAATCATCGAGGTCTACGTGGACGACATGCTAGTTAAGAGCATAAAGGCCAGTGGACATGTGGCAAACCTCAGGATCATATTAACCATCCTCCTGGCCTATGGTATGCGCCTCAACCTAGAAAAATGTTTCTTTGCAGTCACCGCTAGCAAATTTCTGGGTTACATCGTCAGCGAGCGAGGTATTGAGGCTAACCCGGATAAGGTACAAGCCATCCTTAACCTGGCAGACCCCGAGTATAAGGTGGACGTCCAGTGCCTCCAGGGCAAGTTAACCGCCCTTTCTCGATTCATCTCTCGACTCACTGATAAGTGTGCCCCATTCTTCAAACTCCTCAAAACAACTCACAAGAAGGTCATCGACTGGAACCCAGAATGTCAGGCGGCGTTCCAAGGCCTGAAGAAATACCTGGCGGCAGTCCCTCTCCTCTCTGTCCAGGTGCAAGGAGAAACACTATTCATATACCTAGCAGTATCGGCATCGGCAGTAAGTTGCTCCATTGTCCGGCGGGAAGGCCAAGATGAGCTCCCAATGTTCTACGCCGGCAGAGGCATGAACGGAGCAGAAACAAGATATCCTCCCTTGGAGCAACTGGCCCTCGCACTTATCGTTGCCGCCAGACGCCTCCGCCAATACTTCCAGGCTCACACGATCCATGTGTTAACCAATCAGCCGCTGAGGCAAGTGATGCAGAATCCTGAACACTCGGGGCGCCTCAGCAAGTGGGCCATTGAGCTCAGCGAGTTCGACATAGAATACAGGCCAAGAACCGCCATGAAGGGCCAGGCAGTGGCGGACTTCATCGCGGAACTCACCGAGCGTCAGCCGGAACCCGGCACTGAGACAGGTTCCGGAACACAAAGGGTAACAGTTGAGGAGGCAAATCCCCTACAGTCAGATTGGAACCTGTATGTGGACGGCTCCGCCAGCGCCAAGGCCAGCGGCGCCGGAGTCATCTTAACAGGACCCGGGGGACTAAACGCGGAGTACGCGTTGAAATTCAACTTCAAAGCTTCAAACAACATGGCGGAGTACGAGGCACTCATCGCCGGTCTGCTACTCGCCATTGACTTAGGGGCTGACAGCGTCAACATATTCAGCGACTCTCAGTTAGTCGTTAACCAGGTCAACGGCAGCTTCCAAGCCAAGGACCAGCAGTTAGCGGCATATTTGGGGTACGTCAAAACGTTGCTAAAAAAGTTCAAATTTCACAACATCACACAAATCCCCAGGGAAAAGAACGCCAAGGCTGATTCACTGGCGAGACTGGCAACCGCCCAGCCACAGTCGAGTCCAGCGCACACAAGGGTGGAATACCTTGACAAGCCAAGCATCACAAAGACCCTGGCGGAGATCTTCAACATTGAAGTCAACCCCAGCTGGATGGACGAAATCATTGCATACAAACACAGCGGCACATTGCCAGAAGATAAGGTCCAGGCAAGACAGCTCAAGCAGAGAGCAACCCGCTACAACATCCAGAACGGAAAACTTTACCGCCAAGGATTCACCCATCCCAACCTCCGCTGTCTAACCCAGAGGAGGGAAGGGTCGTCCTAGCGGAAATCCACGGCGGAGAATGTGGAAACCACTCAGGCGCCAGGTCCTTGGCCAACCGCACATTGCGACAGGGCTTCTTCTGGCCCACACTTGGCGATGACGCCCAGCAAATTTCGAGGTCTTGCCACAAATGTCAACAGTTTGCAGATCTCCCACATGCACCGGCAGAACCACTGTCAGTTATCATCAGCCCTTGGATTCACTCCACATGGGGCCTCGATTTGATGGGAAGGTTCCAGACCGCCAAGGGACAGTTCAAGTACATCATCGTCGCCATCGACTACAACAGCAAGTGGATAGAAGCGGAACCACTGACGGCAATCACTACCACCAAGGTCATTCGATTTCTCTGGAAGAACATCTACTGCCGCTATGGTGTCCCACATACAATCATTACAGACAATGGTACACAGTTCAACAACAAAGAACTCATATCGTTCACCGCCAACTTGGGCACCAAGTTAAGTTTTGCATCCGTCGCCCACCCCCAAACAAACGGCCAAGTCGAAGCAGCAAACAAGATAATCAAGAAGCTGCTAAAAAAGAAGCTCGACGACGCCAAGGGTTTGTGGGCGGAGAAGCTTCCAGAAGTCCTATGGGCCATCCGGACAACTCCAACTACCGCCACCGGCGAAACTCCTTTCTGTATGATGTTCGGCACGGAGGCGGTCCTGCCTATTGAAGTAACTCAGCCTACCGCTAGGGTCGAAGGTTACTGCCTAGACACCAACAATGACGGTGTCAACTTGGACAGGGACCTCCTAGAAGAAAAAAGACACAGGGCCCATTTGCACAACTTGCAAAACAAAAGGCTGGTATCGCGTTTCTACAACGCCAGAGTCAAGGCCCGGAACCTCCAATTGGGGGACTGGGTAATGAAGGAAGTTATTCCGCCACCAACAAAACTCCGCCCAACTTGGGAAGGCCCGTACAAAATTGTGGAAGTCGTTAGCCCAGGCACCTTCTACTTAATGGACAAGGATGGCGTCACGTCGACCCACCCTTGGAATACCGAACACCTTCGGTATTACTACAAATAGTCAAGCCGCTACCCAGGAGCATCTTGACTTAGCTAAATTTTTGTTCAATATTTAGCTAAGGGAAGCTACCCAACGGGTACTACCCCACTTTTGTACACTGGTCAGTCAGCTATCAATGAAACGAGGAATTATTCAAACCATTGTTACCAAGTCTAGCACTGAGGGCAACTGGCAACGCCAACAATCGTCAGCGGACCTTGTCCGCTACATGGTGCACTTGGACCAATCTTAATTCCGTTAATGTTTCATTGATGGACAAACGACTCAAAGTGCTAGCAGTACAAACACATCATAGCAAAACACCAATTCAATACTTCATTCCATTTCGCAACATTCATTACAAATTGTCATGCCTCAGCAGCTATATATGACAAAAAAAAAAAACTAAGACAGTCTAATGTGGTCCCAGCTGGCTTCAGGGGTTACCCTCAGCATCTTCTGCTTCAGCAGGCGGCGGCACAATCGCTCGACTCGTTTGATCGGACCCTCGCGCCGACGGACTTGGGGTCTCTATGGTGTCGTCCGCCCGGGTGTGCGCCGCCAGGAATCCAGCACGCGACACCTCCGACGGGGTGGGGTGGGGAGTCTGCTAGGACCCTTCCGCCGGATGTGCGCCACTTTCTCCACTACCTGACCGGGCGCCTCCCGTTGGGGCAAGCACGGCATCTTTCTCCAGCGGGGTACTCTTGGCCGGCAGCACATCAGGCTGTGACGCTTTGGCGAAGTCGATGGCGCCCTTCCGCTTCAACATGTCTATGTTTGCTACGGCTCCAGCCTTCGCTGACTCGATCATCGCCTTCTTAAACTCCGCCGACTGCTTGAATGCTTCAACAGCGGAGGCCGCGGCGGTACTCCCTTCAGCCCTCAGGCGGGTAACCTCACCCTCCAGCCGCTTCACCTTAGTTATTCTGGCGGCGGACTCCCGCTGCACAACAATGAGTTTTTGTCCTTGGCGGCTATCCGCTCCTGCAACAGGGCGATGTCCTGCTCCAACTTGGAGACATGTTCATTCCTCTCCAAGTCCCGCTCGATGGCTACGTTGAGCTTACCGCGGACGTCGGCATAGTCACATTCCTCCTTGGCCAGCCCCCGCTCTACCTCCGCCAGTTGCTCGTTCGCCTCCGCCAACTCCCTCTGCAGACCTTGGATTTCCTCCCTGAGCTCCCCCTCGACTAGGGGCTGCTTTGACGCCGCCAGGAACATGTCATGCAGTCCCGCCGATATTTGACCAAACGCCGAGCTGAAGGGCGATTGGTCAATTGCCGTGGGGCGAGAGATACCCGCTAGGCCGCCGAACCCTAGCCGTTCGCATAGATGGAAGAGGAACTCCCGCTCACCATCTGTCATGAACGCCGCATACTCGGCAAACGAGTCCAGCTCACTAACGGCGGGCGCCTCTCCCTCCACCGCAACAGTTTTCGACGGAGCTTGTCGGGCCTTCTTCTGTCGGCGGGCCCCGATCACCTCCACCTCCTCCCCCTCTTCCTCGGAAGGAGAGTCAACATGCCGACGTTTTCTCTCCAGCGCCATTTGGTTCCCGGCGGCGGTCCTCGTCGTCCTCACTGGCGGCTCCTCCCTTGGCACAGTGACAGTTTCCTGCCGGGTTGCACCACCTTCTCCTTTTGGGGGCCACGCCTACTGGCAGGCATCCGCTCCTTCTGTTGCCCAGCTGCAGCGCTTCCCCTCTCCCCGCTGGCCACTTGGGTCCCCGCCTACACTACCGGCAGACCATCCTCACCAAGATGGGAGTGGTGCGGCATTGGCAGCACCACTGGAACCTAGGACTGGCTCAGCGCCAGTGTCTCGGGGTTCACCAGCGTCTTCTGGGCCGCCAGCCCCTCGGCGTACATGGTCTCCAGAAAGTTGTCTATCTCCGCGCGGTCCATTGCTTTTTCAAAAGCGTCGCGACTCGATTTGTTACCTGGCGGGGTTTCTAAAAATATTTAAAAAAAACCTGTCAGTCCGGATCACTTGTTACAAAAAAAAAATGGTATGGCGGAGATTTCTCACCAACGGAGCGAGTTAGCCGCTGTTCGACCAGTAACTCCCAACCAGTCAGAAGTCGGAAGTCCAACAAATTGCGGTTCCGCCAGCAACCTCTGATCCTCGCGACGCGACACTCCTCTTCGCGCGTTAGAGTATACCGCAGTCCCGCTGCACAAACACAGTAATCGTTAGTAAGAATACAAGTCTGCAAATACATGAACCCGCCAACTACGTTCAGCGGAAACCGGTTACCAAACTCGGATGGGTTGGAACTCCGACTTAATCTTAAATGTCGGCCCTTCCTCGTTCGACCTGGCGTGATACTCCCAACCCTCTATGGCGACGCAGAAGGTCCCCCGCCAGTAGGACATTGAGTCCCTTAGATTCTCGATCAGTTTGGGCGCTCCCTGACGGCGGCTCAGGTTCACTTGCCCTCTGCAACCTCGGCGCTTCACGTACACCAGCTCATAGAAGTGAAGCACTTCTGCCACAGTAGGTCCCTCGCACCCGGACAACTGCCACAGTGAGTTCATTGCCAACATCAACCGCCACATGTTGGGGCAAATCTGACCGAAGGCAAGGCCAATTCGCACACCAGGATTTGAAGATTTGGCACCAGCGGGAGTGTCACTCCTTGGCGGAATATCGCCTCATGCACGGCCGCAAATCCCACTGGAGAATCGACGCCTTCTCATACGCCGTCGACGGGCGGAGCTTCACCGAGCCCGGCAACCGGAACGTCTACTTCATTCGAGTGACAGCGGCGGCGTTCATCCGCCCTCCTGCCTCATCGACTGCGGTGCCATCCTGGAGGAACCACGCTAACTCAGCATTCTGCCCCGCTGCTTCTTCTTCCCCAGCGGAGCCGCTGGCAGCACTATTGCTCGCCAAACGATCGTCGCGCCTAGCTTTGGCAGCAGCGACCTCACCCGCCCTAGAGCTCTCTGGACGCGGACCACGACCCATAGCTACTTCCCAAGGTATGGTCTGTAGCGGCTCAACCTCTAGCGGTTCTGGCAGTGAGGTTCCTGCATGGGCAGACGGACGCAACGAATCAATAAAAATCCTATCCGCCGCGCTGAACGACACGTCGGACCCGGAATCCTCACTGCTCGAAATCTCTATGACGTTAGCCATCCCAAACCCTAAAACCCACACCAGTTAGCACAAACATAGATCTAGCCTATTCTTACATCAGTTATAGCCAAGGGCATCAAGAGCAAAACCCAGAAAATCCCAAAGTAGGAACAAACGCACTCAACCCAGATTCGACCATCTAACAAATCCCTAAACACCAAGTCTTTGCCAACCACCATAATCCAAACCCCCCCCCCCCCCCCCCCCCAAAATCTCATTTTACACCTCAGAACACGCCAAAGAAAAACAGGAATCATCCCAGAAAGACAAAAACAACAAAACCCAGAAAATAGCAGATCCAATAAAACAGGAAAAAGGAAATCCAGATACCAACCTCGGTGGTGAAGCCTACGTTACGATGGTGCACAGCAATCTTATGGGGCTGCTATCGTCGTTTCTCCGGGAACGGTATCTCCAAGCTCCGGCAACCTCTCTCTTCAGTCTCGGACAAGCAGAGCGAGCAGAACACGACTGTGAGTTTGAAGCTTTTACCAAAGTGTCAAATCTCGCTGGGTTTCCCCCCCTTTTATGTCAACATCAGCGCGTTCTCCGCCGTCCGCTAAAAAACGACATCACACGACAGCCGTACACGTGTCACAGACCTCCACTTACTACCCGGATTAACCGAGGCGTCGCTTCGGTTGCGAAATCCATAATTACTATCATTTATGGCAAGAAGACGGCCAGGCTTAGGGGACAAGCCTCCGCACGCTAACCCCCTGCGGGTTAGACACGTGTCAACCACCACCAGACGAAGCGTCTGGTGGAAGTAACCACTGGGATGACTTCACCAACTGACGAAGTCTCCGCTGAGCGAAACCCCGCCAGCGGAACTTCTCCCTTATCATCCTCCAAGTGACGAAGTCTCCGCTGAGCGAAGCCCCGCCAGCGGAAATTCTCCCTTGTCATCCTCCAAGTGACGAAGTCTCCGCTGAGCGAAGCCCCGCCAGCGGAACTTCTCCCTTGTCATCTTCCAACTGACGAAGTCTCCGCTGAGCGAAACCCCGCCAGCGGAACTTCTCCTGTGTCACCCTCCAAGTGACGAAGTCTCCGCTGAGCGAAACCTCACCAGCGGAACTTCTCCCTTATCATCCTCCAAGTGACGAATTCTCTGCTGAGCGAAGCCCCACCAGCGGAACTTCTCCCTTGTCATCTTCCAACTGACGAAGTCTCCGCTGAGCGAATCCCCGCCAGCGGAACTTCTCCTGTGTCACCCTCCAAGTGACGAAGTCTCCGCTGAGCAAAACCCCGCCAGCGGAACTTCTCCCTTATCATCCTCCAAGTGACGAAGTCTCCGCTGAGCGAAGCCCCGCCAGCGGAACTTCTCCCTTGTCATCTTCCAAGTGACGAAGTCTCCGCTGAGCGAAACCCCGCCAGCAAAACTTCTCCCTAGCCATCCTGCAAGCGGGATGTCTTCCGCTATACACCTTTGGCGGAACCCCCCTTTCAACTTGCAAACTGCGTGCTTTGTTCAACGCAACATCGTTCAAACAAAATACCGCCAGGCACGTCTACCGGACGCTGCTTCCTGCTACATTTAGCGGGGGATACCCGTCAAACGGTGAATCCCAAGGCCACGCCTCACTCTGACAACGACCTCCTCGCGGCGTTACCGTCAGACCGTCCCTACGGGACACGGGACTAGTCAACAGTCTACGACGGCCCTGATCAGGCACGTTGACCCCCGTCATTTGGGTGCTAAACATTGGGCTCGCTACCCAACACCCTCTGCTCCGTGCAGCTCCCCTCAACAAACAATTTGCCGACCATCCGGAGGTCTATCTTCGTCGGGGAGTGGGGACTCCCTGGGGGCCCAGCAGGGACCCACCCGAAAGGGTATAAAGCGTTTGCTCAGTAAAACCAACGGTTGACAACGCACTGACGCTAATTATGCTCTTGCAAAGTCTAGCGGAATAAAACGCTTCAGACCGCCGAACAACTCCCCAACCAAGATTGCCCTCCTTGACTGGGGACTTGGGGACTTGTACATACATGTACATTTGCAAGCATAATTAGCTATAATGGGCCACGCTCATTGTACCGCCAGAGGTACTAATTCCAACCAAAGGAATGACATGCAGACACACTGCCAGACGGGCTACAGCCTCAAAGTCGGACCACCTCCAGATCGCCGCCGACGCGCCGCCACGCGCCGCGCCAAGATGGCATCAGAGGCTTCTGAAAAGGGGAACTGAAGCATATCAGTCCCACATCGAAAACAAAGAGAAGGTCAACCTCTTCCTCACCCATAAAAGGTTCTCTCCTCTCTCCTCATTAATGAAGCATTCCATATTTACCTATTGTTACTCTGTCAACATAAATACATGGACTAACTTAGGCATCGGAGAGTCGAAGACCGCCCAACGCGGTCTCCCTCTGACGTCCCAGTGTGTTTTATTTGACAGATAGCGAAAGCTTTAAGAACATCGCAGGTATCGACCCGCCGGTCGGATCAGCGTTAACGAAGGTTCAGCTACCGCCGAACTTTTAGACATTAACATCTAATATGGTTGTGGAGCTTATTGTGAGCTTTGAGCTTCTCGGCACTTCTTATACTTTATAAGTATCAAGCCGTATTTCTGAGATTCGAGCAATTATCTTTGTCTAGGTAAAAATGGCATCAGTTGTGGTAGTCTAAAATATTCTTATGTTCTTTGAGCGTTAGTATGTTGGTTGATAATTTTCATGGAGAGAACTGAGAGATCAAGTGGTTGTGAGCTTTGGGTGTAATTGGGGTTCTCTGTTGAGAATGGTTGTGAGAAAGTACGAGATTACTTAACAAAGAACATTTTATTTTGACATTAGTGGACTATTGCCGTGGACAAATAGGGTGAAACACGTTAAAACCTTGCCTCTTTGTTGATTGTGGTGTTCTTTATGATTCTAGTTTTTCTCTTAATAAAATGGGTACGATCTTGGGCTAGGAATACAAATTGCTGAAATTCCGAGCATGTTATAAAGGGATACGAGTATATAACTAATCTTCCCTCTATGTGATTTCACATCTGCCTTTTCTTTTAACAGTTTCTGCTGTTAACCATATATAAGGGCAAGTGAAATAAATCAGAACTGATAAAGTGAAATCTTTTTTAATGTGGTTCTAATTATCATCAAGTTTGCTTGCTCACTCATTTTGAATTTTGTACATTGTATCTAACAATCTGCATGGTTTGTTCTTTGAAGCCAATATATCCTTAAAATTGATATCCGAATTGCTCTAGCCTTTCACTCAGATACAATGTTGGTTTCTTGGATGACCAGTTGCTGCAGGTGGTAAAGATGCAGTAAAAGAAAAGGGTAGAACAACAATCAGGCTAGAAAGAGATTATAATTTTAGATCCTTAAATGCAACTAGCATGTATTTGAAGGTTTTACAGCAAGTTCGATTTGACGATCTCACTCTATTCCCCGAAGCTTCTTCAAAACAAGCTTAGTGTAAGAACTGCTTGAACTCGTGGTAGAGAGCTTTTGCCCATGGCTAGCAGTAGTAGATTAATTCTTATTCCAGATTCTAAGAACATGGTAAAACATTCAAGTAATTGTTCACGGACACCGCTGGAAAACTGAAAGTATCTCCTACGACTAATGCAAAACCAAATCAATCAACATAATAGAATTTTCTATTCGCAAAGTATTTCCTACTAAGACCAGAAAAAAAAAAAAAAAAAGTATCTCCTATGAATCGGTACACCTACCATAAATGAGAAATAAAGGTTCTTTTGATAATTTTGAACGAGTTCATGTTGCAGCTGATAGGGCCAAGATCAGACCAGTGAGTACACAAAGAACCATAATGCACAGAGGTTAAGTCGGCATTAGGTAGGACACCCGTTTACTATGCCATGATCATGTTAGCTGAAAGTTGTTCACTGCTCTAAACCCATGTACAATGTCAGCAGCTACAGCGATGCTCAGGTATTAAATGAGTCAATTTAATCAACCTCGTCCAATTCATCTTCCGTTGGAATTTCGGCCTTTACTGTCGGAGGATGAATTTGATCTCTTCTTTCTAGTAATTTTGAAAACTCCTGCATGACTTTCGTGCTTCACTATATTTGGTCCTTCAGACTTGTGTCTCTTTGAAGGTGGGGTCAAACCATATGTCTCTTCACTTCCACTGACCACCGGCACATTTTCATTCAAAGGTACAACACTGCTCTTAGATGGAAAAAGATTTTTCCTCTTTCCTTTACCGGAAAACATCGATACATCTTCTCCACTTTCTACAGCTTTCATAAACTGTAGATCACTAAGGCCATCAGCATAAGAACGTACCTCCTTTCTTGGCCGCTTTCCCGAGACATTGCTATAATCAAATCCTTTGGAAGGCTGGAAGCTGTAACCTTATCAGGTGCTGAATATGCCCACTCAGGAACCTCATGCTCTTCCATTAGGCGAGATCTATAATTCTCCTTTTGCCTTCTCTCGGCATCCATTTCTCAAACATCCGGAACTCGTCATCTGATCTGGCAGCAAGGCGGTTGATTTCTCTCTCGCTCGGCACAGCTGTGCCAAGTGAACTTGTACCCTTGCTCATAATTTCCTTCAACATATCTCTTCTGTCCTGAGCTGCAAAACAAGAAACACGTCTTTAGATAGGATACAGCCCTGTCATGAGAAAACAAAGTTAATTTATTCATTCTAACATGCAAGACATCCCTTGCATTGAACCTACAATGCAGCACAGTGATATTTTATTGTGGCTGAAACAAGAAATGCTTTTGATCTTATGTAGCACCCTTCTAATTTTGCTTCTATCATCCATATTGTTAAAAATGATAAGGAAAGCATGGCAATCTATTAGAAAACCACATTTATACAAAATTATATGTACGGGGAAACCATGTGCAGACAAACTAAGGCTCCCACCACCACATGATTTACAACTTGAACGCTTAGAGTTGGTGGGGTGGCCTAAGCTAAAGTCTCTGCCCCGGCAAATTCAGCACTCTACTTTTTTAAAAACTCTCTGGATAGGAAAGTTTATAGGACTAGAGGCTCTTCCTGAATGGTTGGGAAATCTTACATCTCTTGAGACTACATATCTGGCTTTGAGAGAATCTCAAGTATCTACCTACACTGAATGCTATGAAAAGCCTCACCAAATTAAAGAAGCTCTACATTGAGGGATGTCCCCTGCTCAAGGAAAGATGCACCAAGGAGACTGGCCCAAGATTTCTCACATCCCAGAACATGACTGTAATTTTTTTGACCAAGTTCTTTTATTTATTTTTTTTCCTACAAATTTCTTCTTATTATGTCTCATTTTTCATCTTTCTTAACTCAGTGTGGTGAAGCTACGTAATGGCCTGCCATACTAAACTAGAATGCCTGGTCACATTTCAAGAGGAAAATGTATTATCAATTGATTTCATTCAAGTTACGAGGTTAATCAATTCCCAATTGCCAGAGATTTATCCCTAAAGCGGGGTAAGCTTTTCAAACCACCATCTTTTCTTCTCTTCTCAGATTTCTTCTTTCACTAGAGTTTAACCAGATTTCCATTGCACTAACTAATCGTAATTTTTCCTACCTAATGGCATAAATTATATCTTAGCAGGTTCTATCATACTTAATGGGAAGATTGTTAAAAAACCATATACATGCTCACAATATATGCACACAATCATAAAAGGGATTAAGGCTTACCTTCAGCAATCACTGGCATGGATTCCGTCTTATGCTGCAAACACGAACACTGAATATGGCCTTCTGTTACTTACCAACTTGCTTCTCAATGGACAGAACAATATGCAAAACGTCGGTAGTAATCAGGGACCAATTCATCTGTATATATAGGAGACTTAACCCTCAAGAAGATTCCCATTAAAGCTATCCATATCGGTTTAGGTTTCCTAGTTAGATTCTTAATGTAACACTTCATTGTAATCTTTCTTGCAGACTAAGAATAGGATTACTTACCTTAATGAATAGATACACTGCTTCATTAAGTTACAAGTATTGATTTACTGTTTGTATCCATGTTAAACTAGGATTGATATTAAGCTAATCATCAATTACTTTATGATGATATGTGTTATGTCCATATTTGATCTTACAATCTCCCCCTTGGACTCACACATATCATGCTCGATGATTTGCACCAGAGAACATCAAAACCTACTTAACTTACTGAAGTGCGCGCCAGATAACAAACTTAAATCGAAAATCCATTCCAACATGGTCAGATCACAGTTACTTATGCAGAGCAAGAAACAGTATACATTTTAACAAAAATGCAGAGTTTCAAAACCACAAACACAAGCTCCTGCAATCCACATATGTCAAACCAGAAGTGATACAATATATGTTAATGTGTATCAACAAGTAAACATATATTAGGTCCTATTTTATGTTTCTAAAACCAAAAACTCAAGCAAATTTACTGAACACTGATGGCTTAAAGATATTGCTTGAACCTTAACATCATGCTTCACATGATTTAAGCCATCTGATAGCAAGTATAACTTTAAACACAAAATCGATAATTTTCAGAACATTCAACAAAAACTGCAGCAATAACCAAAATCTGAAAATACCTCAAAATTTATTAATAATAAAATCTGTCATTACAAACAAGTTGTGATAAACAAAATAAAAGATCACAACTAAAACACAAGAACTCAAAAAACCTTAGAATTTTAAATGCTCCAACTGGACTAACTCTCTACTGAACCTAAGCATCTAAATTAGCTAAATTCCAATGCTTGCTGTATGTTTCTGGAATGCTGCTACTGACAATGCCTTGGTGAAAGGATCTGCTAGCTGTGAATTTGTGTCAATACTCAAAACAGCTATTTCACCATGCTTTACTCTTTCTCTAACACTGTAATACTTTAGATCAATATGCTTGGAATTATTTGACCTTTTACTGTTCTTGCTAAAGAAAACTGCAGCCTCATTGTCACAATAAATTACAAGTGTTCCAGCCACAATGTGACTCAATACTTTGGTCTGCATGAGAAAATTCCTAATCCAAAGTCCTTCACACACAGTTTCATATACTGCAATAAATTCAGCTTGCATAGTAGAAGTTGAAACAAGTGTTTGTTTCATGGTTTTCCAAGCAATAGCACCTCCTGCAAGCAAGAACACATATCCACAAGTAGACTTCTTGGAGTCTGGATAATTCCCTGCAAAATCCGAGTCTGAGAATCCAATGAGTTTCAGATCCTCCACTTGCCTATAAACTAGCATGTGGTTTTTAGTTCTCTGCAGGTATCTCAACACTTTCTTCCCAGCTACCCAATGTTCATGGCCTGGATTAGATTGGAATCTTGACAAAATCCCTACTGCAAAAGACAAATCCGGCCTAGTGCAGACTTGTGCATACATGAGACTTCCTACAAGTCTGGCATAAGGCTTTGACTCCATATTTTCTTTCTCAACATCACTATTGGGACTTTGCTTCTTGGTTAACTTATCTCCTTTGGACATGGGAACTTCTCCAGCTGCACACTTCTCCATACCAAATCTCTTTAAAATTTTGGTAACATAATTCTGTTAAGACAAACCAAGTAGTCTATGTGTCCTATCTCTTTTAATCTCAATACCTAGTACATAGGATGCTTCTCCTAAGTCTTTCATGTCAAAATTCCTTGACAGAAAACTCTTGGTATCTTTAAGCAATTTAATGTTACTGCTAGCCAAAAGTATATCATCCACATAGAGTACCAGAAAAATAAAATTGTTCCCAACAGTCTTCAAATAAACACACTCATCAACAAGATTTTCTGTAAATCCAAAAGTAGAAATCACAGAATCAAATTTCTTGTACCACTGTCTAGAAGCTTGTTTTAGGCCATAAATTGATTTTCTTAACTTACACACTAAGTTTTCACTTCCAGCTTGTACAAACCCTTCTGGCTGCCTCATATAAATCACTTCATCTAGTTCACCATTCAAGAAAGCTGTTTTGACATCCATCTGGTGCAGCTCCATATCAAAATGAGCCACTAAAGCCATGATTATCCTAAACGAGTCTTTTGTAGAAACTGGAGAAAAAGTCTCAGTAAAATCAATGCCCTCCTTCTGTGTAAAACCCTTGGCAACTAACCTTGCTTTATGTCTCTCTACATTGCCATTTGCATCTCTTTTGGTTTTGAAAACCCATTTACAACCTATAGGCTTCTGGTTGGGGTCAGGTTGAACTAATTCCCAAACTGCATTTTGACTCATGGAATTAATTTCTGCTTCCATTGCTTGCTGCCATTGATGAGATTCACTACTTTCAATGGCCTGATTAAATGTAGTTGGATCATTGTCCTCTGCACAGTCCATTTCAATTTCTGCTTCTTGCAGATAAACAATGTAGTCACTCTCTTCCCCCCATAAGTTGGTTTTCTTGCTCTCTGTGATCTTCTAGGCTGAGCCACTGGAGGATGGTGAGGTTCAGTTACTTGACCAGTTACGTGGTCAGTTACTTGACCAGGGACAGTTACATGGTCAGTGACATGGGCAGTGACTTGACCAGGCACAGTTACTTGGTCAGTGACATGGTTAGTGACATGGGCAGTGACTTGACCAGGCACAGTTACTTGGTCAGTGACATGGGCAGTGACTTGATCAGTGACATGGTCAGTGACTTGGTCAGTGACATGATCAGTTACTTGGCCAGTTACTCGACCAGGTACAGTTACTTGGTCAGTGACATGGTCAGTTACGTGACCAGTGACATGATCAGTTATATCTTGTTCTAAAGGCAATGCTACACTTATATTCTTATCTGACACAATTTCCTCAAAATCTGAGGTTAAATCCTCAAGGTTTGTATTGTGAACTTTTTCACTTAGAAACTTTACTTGATGTGTTTCAAAATTCTAGGTGAATGATGAGCAGAATATAATTTATAGCCTTTAGATTTATCTGGATAACCTATAAAATAGCAACTAACAGTTTTGGGGTCAAGTTTATTCAAGCTTGGATTATAAATCCTAGCTTCTGCATGACATCCCCAAACATGACAGTGATGAAGACTAGGTTTCCTGCCACACCAAAGCTCAAAAGCAGTATTTTCTATGGCTTTGCTAGGTGTCCTATTGCAAATATAATTTGCAGTTTTTAAAGCCTCACCCCACAGAAATTTAGGCAAACCAGTTGTACACATCATACATCTAACCATGTTCAAAAGAGTCCTATTCTTTCTCTCTGCAACACCATTCTGTTGTGGATTATAGGGTGTTGTGTATTGAGCTTTAATTCCATTGTCTTGCAAAAACAAGGCAAATGGACCCTTTTGTTGGCCGGATTCAGTGTACTTTCCATAGAACTCTCCCCCTCTATCTGACCTCACTGTTTTGATTTTCTTTTCCAGTTGATTTTCTACCTCAGACTTAAAGATTTGAAAGGCTTTCAATGCTTGTGCCTTTTCTGAAAGTAGATAAATATAACTGTATCTAGAAAAGTCATCAATGAATGTGATAAAATACACATTCCCACAGATAGTTTGATGCCTAAATGGTCCACATATATCAGTGTGTATGAGTTCTAATAAATTTTGGCTTCTATATGCAGTCTTCTTTCTAGTATTAGTTATTTTTCCCTTAAAGCATTCAACACAGTCTGTTAGATCAGAAAAATCAAGTTCATTTAGGATGTTGTTTTTCACCAAAATTTTCAGTCTCTCTTTTGAAACATGGCCGAGTCTTCTATGCCATAAAAATGCAGACTTTTCATTTAGTTTGGTTCTTTTAACACCTGTTAAAGTGTTAGTACTGTTTGTGTTATTTTCAACAAGTAAAATTTCTTGTTGAGCCATTGAACAATTTAACTGTAAATAATCATTCATAATAACACCAGAACCAATTTGAACAGAATTTTTAGAAATAAGAATTCCATTACTATCCTTAACAAGTCTACAACCAGATTTTACTAAAAGAGAAACCGAAACCAAATTCCTTCTCATGGAAGGTACATAAAAAACATTGTCCAAAACTAACAATTTTCCTAATCCTAAATCGAGCTTTAAGGTTCCAATAGCCTTGACTGCCACTCTCATGCCATTGCCTACACACAGGTTCACTTCATCACTTTTTGGGATTCTCCTCCTTATGAATCCCTGCAAAGAATTAGTAATATGAATAGGTGAGCCTGAATCTATCCACCAAGACTGTGGTTCAACATTTATAAGATTAATTTCTAAAGAAAAAACTGTATTAGAAAAAATCTTACCCTTTTTGGCTAACCAATTTTTATAGCCAGTGCAGTCATTTTTCATGTGTCCTACTCTTTTGCAAAAGTAGCACTTGAACCTAAATGGCCTATTTTCCTTGGCCACTGCAGCTGTTGAACTCTTAGTTATGGCTTTGATAGGCTTGAGCTTATTTTGGGGCTTTTTCCTTTTAGACTTCTCAATGAGGTTAATGGTTGTAGCAGGTTCCTTTTCTTCCTTGATCCTAGATTCTTCATCCACACAGATGGATATATGTTCATCTAGAGTCCAGTTTCCCTTTTGAGAGTTGTAACTGGTCCTAAGATGACTAAAACTGTTAGGCAAGGAATGTAGTGCATAATGCACTACCTGCTCATCCCTAACCCCCATCAAGAGCTCCCTGAGTCTGCCATTTATATTGATCATCTTCATAATATGCTCTCTAACTCCCCCTGAACCCATGTACTTCAAATCATGAAACTCCTTGGTTAGCCTAGCAGCTTCTGCCTTTTCACTTTCTTTAAACTTAGCACCTATGAGTTCCAAAAAATCTGATGCTAGCTCAGGTTCTTCTATACTTCCGCTGACAGTCTTGGACATAGAGGTACGAATGAGGTTCTTAGCCATTCTATTGGATCTATGCCACTTCTTGTAAAGATCAGTTTCCTTCTTAGTGCTCTTTTCAGTTAACTCTTCAGGTTTGTCCTCAGTGAAGCAATAGTCTATGTTCTCATGCATTCCCATATAGTTCTCTACAGAATCTAGCCAAGCTCTATAGTTGGTTCCAGTTAGCATCAAGACACTGTTCAAGTTCATGTAAGAGTTACCTAAGGAGCAAAACAAAAATTCGTGTGAGTTCTCAATTTGTAAAGAAAATAACTTTAAATTTTCTGTGTTTTATTTAGCTTTAAGCAACCAAAACAAGAACATACAGAAAACCTAAACAATCCATACTTGCATTCATATCAGTCCATAACCAAAAATAATGTTAAGCAACACTTTTGAGCAGAAGCAAAACATCCTGGAGTTCTTTATCAATATACCATGTTCAATGAAAACAAGTTATCCAAAGAAATTTATCCACATCTTTAGACAGAAGAAAATTTCTAAGTATCCATATTTATTTTCATCAAGCACACATATTGCTGTTTTGTATTCTAAAACCATACTTGACCACTTCTTTGGAAGATAAAACTGAAGCATAGTTTTAAAACACAAAACACAATTTCAGTTTTGTTACTCGATCAGTTACATGGTCAGTGACCTGACCAGTTACGTGGTCAGTGACCTGACCAGTTACATGGTCAGTGACATGACCAGTTACATGGTCAGTGACCTGACCAGTTACATGGTCAGTGACCTGATCATTGTTTTCTGCCAACATCAATGAAGAATGCTTTGTGCATCATAATCACTTATGCCAACAGAAAACCACAAAACTCATGAGCTTTTAACTTTATATTCTACCCAGATTCATCCTTGTAAGAAAATTAAGCTCTCGTATCTGTCAATTTTAATTGTGTAAACAAATTCTGGGAGATTTTTGTTCTTCATGCAATTTTACACAATCACAGATACAATACCATATCATCAATCAATTCATCATGCATATTCAAGCACAATCAAAATTGTTTCGATTCCAAGAAACCACAGAACAATCAAGAAATTGTAAATTTCATCCGGTCACCATCTACTCTAACCTAACGCACGCCGGGAATGCAACTAGTGCTCTTGAGCACAATCAAAATTCAATTATCATGCTATGAATCGAAATCAATTTCCATAGAAAAACCTGTTTTTGCTTTTTCCCCAATTTGCTGCTAAAAATCACAGCGGAAGCGTGAATTTGATAATTAACCAGATGCAGCAATCGACTTAAGTAACTTACTTTGATCAGTTACATGACCAGTTACATGGTCAGTTACTTGACCCGTAAAGCAAAAACCTTTTTTTTTTTTTTTTTTTTTTTTTTTTTGTATTTGTTTTGCAAAACCCTAAAATGATTTTGATATATGTGAGCCTATGCTCTGATACCAATTGTTAAAAAACCATATACATGCTCACAATATATGCACACAATCATAAAAGGGATTAAGGCTTACCTTCAGCAATCACTGGCATGGATTCCATCTTATGCTGCAAACACGAACACTGAATATGGCCTTCTGTTACTTACCAACTTGCTTCTCAATGGACAGAACAATATGCAAAACGTCGGTAGTGATCAGGGACCAATTCATCTGTATATATAGGAGACTTAACCCTCAAGAAGATTCCCATTAAAGCTATCCATATCAGTTTAGGTTTCCTAGTTAGATTCTTAATGTAACACTTCATTGTAATCTTTCTTGCAGACTAAGAATAGGATTACTTACCTTAATGAATAGATACACTGCTTCATTAAGTTACAAGTATTGATTTACTGTTTGTATCCATGTTAAACTAGGATTGATATTAAGCTAATCATCAATTACTTTATGATGATATGTGTTATGTCCATATTTGATCTTACAAAGATCAGATGAAGCTGAGTGGTTGAAGATCCAGTCACAGTAGTTCAATCACCTCTCCCATGTATGGGTTATTTGCTGTGTTTCGTTGAAGATAAAGTGATCATGATAGTGGAGAAATATACTTCAGGCTTTAAGGAAGACCTGCAGTGCAATAAAAATATAAAATAAAATATATCAATACCCTGTTTGATTGATAGTCAATTCCTCGATTGCCATTTGCATTATAATTCCTTACTGATTTAAATTTACGTAACTTTTCTTTCTACAATTTTACGATGATAGGATTTGTTTTAGCTGCATCTAGAGTTATCTTAAACCAGTGGTGCAGTGACTTGATAAAGAAGTTTCCCCAACATTTTTTTCTTCATTCGTTTATGACACTTAATAAACTTGGCATTTATATACAAGCCTGCTATGATGATTTCTTGATTACTTTTTTTTTCAATTTATATTCATAAGTTGTGTGTCATTGTAACCTTTTATACTTTCTTTGTATCATGTGTTTTTTTTAGGGTTTTCTCTTAGCAAGTCACTTCTCTCTAATGGAGTTGTCCAGTCCACTCTTGCCTCCCTAAATAATTTTTTCCATAAGAACCAGCTATGAGAATGAGAAGTATCAACCTAAATTGGCAGCTATGCAAACAAACATGCACTGAGGACAACCGACAACAGTGGCTGACTTCTTATTTTCCAAAGGTAGAGTGTAATTTGTGTTTGTTCTTGTTCCCTTTATCACTTCCTTCTAGTTAATTAACTTATCGGTTATCCTCATGTCTTGTGCCCTATTATTTCTTTTGGATTAATTCCAGTTTACCTACCTGAACTTTCACCCATTCTTCATGTTAGTCCCTGAACTTCTAATTTCATCAAGACTATCCCTGAACTCCCAATTTCCATCAGCCGTGTCCAATTTTCAAAGCTCCATCCAATTTAAACGTTAAATCTGATGCCAGGGTCCACTGTAAGGGCTAGAATGGTCATTTCAAGACAAAAAAATATCAGAACAAAAAAATATATCATCTTCTTCCTTCAATCCCACTTCGACCTCTTCTCTCTCCTCTCTGACCCGATCTAACCTCGATTTCCATTTCACCTCCCTCCACCCCCTCACTGAAAGACTCTAAACCCAAAATGGCGATTCTGAAGGAAAAAGAAAAGAAAGTTGAATGGGTTCACGATTCTAACAATGAAGGCCTCGGTGAGAGAATGGATGGTGGGGATGGCGAGGCCGGCAATCTAGAAGATTAGGATTCGGGAGGTGAGGAGATTGACGAAGGGGATGCGGGGGTTGGCGGAGGTCGATAGTGATCGGAGGGCAAGGATTGCTGACGCCCTGCCTTAGCCCTTGGAGTACACCGCCTGCAGCCACCACGCGAAGACATCACAGGTCCACCGTGGTACTCGGCGACCTTCGTCGATTTCCGGTCATCTCTTCAACACACCTTCATCAGCAACATTTTCAGATCAATTAGAACCTGAAAACCTAGAAGTTTGATCACGAACCGACACCGGAAAACCCAAGCATGCACTGTCGCCGGGCACTTTGGTATTCTTCAATCCCCGGTGAAAATCGAGCCACACCACAACCATATTTGGAGTAAGGATTGCACGAAGGACCAAAGCCCCAAAACCCCGACCATAGATCGGAACTCAGAGCTTTGCGCCGCTATCCCTGCAAAACGAGGCACACCTCCTTACTTCACCGCCATCACGCCAAAACCTCCGCTTGTCAACAACGATTTCAGACGTGCACGATTTGGTCAAGGATGCCCAACTCTCCTTGACGTCTCAGTCCAAAAAGGCAGAGTACTAGATCGATTTACTTTGGTCATTGCACCTTGATTCATCACTGTGATCAGAAGAACACTTACGCCGGGCTCGAGCACGAAATGGTTTCCAGAGTGGTGGAGAGCCTCGAGGTATACTAATTAAGCTACTCCGATATGGTATATTTCATACTGTGGATCAATCTGGTTTTACTTTTTACAATGGAGATTTTGGTTGTGGCTCAGATTCAATTCCAGCTTCATAAGGGATTGAATTTTCATCCGGGTTGTCTTCATTGTGATTGTTCTAGGAGTGGGTCGCTCTATTTTTATATCGTTTGGTTGCTTTGAATTGATTTTGCTAATGGAATTGTATAAAATCTGGGTTCTTGTTAGAATCTGGGATCATGTTGACATCTGAGTTCATGTTGGAATCTAAATTCATGTTGACGAAGTCAAAAGAAATTTATGTAGTCTTAGCAGCAAATTAAGTTCAAAGAACCCAACCGTGATTAACATGGCATGGGCATGAGAGGCAAAATAATCTAGAAATTGAAATCTTAAGCTTGTCTAGATCTGCCATGGTTTTCACCTTTGAGAAGATGTACAACAGTGTTAACCTTAAGGTTGTGCGGCTTAGGCATACCAAGAAAATTGAAGAGTTTTTTTTTTCGTTTTTTTCTTTGACAAGGGGTAGTATAGGAATTTAGCAATTCCATCTCTTGCCACGTCATCACTTAACGTTCAAATTGGACGGAGCTTTGAAAATTGGACACGGCTGATGGAAATTGAGAGTTCAGGGGTAGTCTTGATGAAATTGGAAGTTCAGGGACTAACATGAAGAATGGGTGAAAGTTCAGGTAGGTAAACTGGAATTAATCCATTTCTTTTCCTTTGTAAGTACTAGTTTTGTGATGGGGAAGTTCATCCTCTAGTATAAACAAAGAAGGCATTGATAAGGATGAACATTTTTTTTCTTATTTTGGGTTGAGGGAGAGATGTTCAATGGCAATTATTGCAGGTAAAATATCTGCCAGAACACTTTAGACTCTAAATCATTTTCAGATTTTAGACAATCGTGAATCCTCCTATAGTGATCTGAAAAACTACCTAACTCTGCTCCGTATGCCATTTACTTTGTTAAAACAACTAATGCACATTGGAGTTCTCTAAATCTTTCTCTAACTATCTAGATTAGTCTAGAACTTGTTCAAGTACTTGGTCTAGATTAATCCATAATGATCATGTAATCAAATGTCTAGAGAGTTCTAGTGTTGCTCACTAATGTGTGGTTATTAATTAACCACATGAGGAAAGTCAGTGAGCCAAGTCGGTTGACTTGGCCTATATATATGTACTAAGCTTTGTGCAATTATGAATGAATCATCAATTATCAAAACTCCTCTGTTTTATGTTCATACACCTCCTCTGTTTTTAACTCTTTAGCACCTCCTCTACTTCTAGTCCTAGCTCACCTAGCTCCTAAACATCTTTTCCTAAACACATTGTCCTAGCCCACTACTACTAAAGCTTCCGCACCAAATTCCAACAGTGGTATCAAAGCCACAAATTTTAACTTACTTACTAAAATTTTTCCCGGGGCTGGCTTTATAATTGTTTTGGCATCATTTGTAATTTCTCACCAGGCCTCTCTATCCTGCTCAAATGGAAGAACAGCTTAACTAGACCTGGTGCAAACTAAGTTCAGGTGCTTCGGTTCTCCATCTTATGCATGTATTCGTTTCATTGAATGTTATGTTGTCTCATGTTCTGTTTGATTCCTTTTATTTTCCCTCTTTTGATGGGTTTTTCTTTTTCTTCTCTTTCTTCATAGTCAAGTGTTTCATAAACTTTCAAGTATCAAGCATCTTGTAACTGAACTTAGCAAAATAGAATGTAACATCAGTTACCTTTTATTAGTTTCAGTTTTTCAACTATTCTCTGTATTTCCAATCTCTGCAATCATCTGCTTCCAAGTAGCACTTTGTGGTACAATATTGATTCACCTTTACATAATGATACCTTTCATTCATCTAAGGTAAATCCTTGAATAAGTTTTTCCTGTGCGAACTATTTCTTTTATGTCGACTTACTGCTTTCTTCTATGTTCGTTTGCATAAAATTTTTGATCGATCAGTTGGTTCTAGTCGGTTTGGGGAATCACATGGTTTTCTTTTTCTTTATTTTTTTATTATTTATTTTTGTTTTTCCCCTAATGTCCACTCTGACTCCTCTTCTTTCTTACTCAGATTGTCCCAAAGATCAAGAAATTGGAGCACCGAAAGCGATCTCAGGTGGCTGCTGTTTTGTTTGGCTCTTGCAAAGGCTGGTAACTTTGCCCTATATTGAGAACAAACTCCATCTGCATCTTGGATAAGCCCATTTAGTCAAGCATGCATGGTTTCTAGAACACTGCAAGTGAATGGTCAGAAAAAGTAAAAAAGTGAGATCTCGGAATTGCCAGGACCATAGGATAGCAAAATGTCAGTTTTGAAGTTGAGTACTGAAAATTTGAAATCGCCATGTCTTTCATATTACTCGGTATTCATAAAAGTTAATAGACAAGGCTAACTGGATCCAACTCCCTGGATTAATTGGCAGAAATATTGCTTGACAAAAGTAATCAAGGGATGGAAGATACATGCAGTGGTTATTTTGATAGTGTATCGATCAGTATTAGAATACTCCTTTCTGCAGAAGTGTCTAAACGTGAGAGCTTGAGGCGACATACAACTGAGCTTCAACATGTTTCAGGGATTCCTACTTCAACTCTTGAAATCAAGCGAGAAACAAGTGTTGGGAGATTTTGCTCATTATTCTCGAATGACAATGTCCCAGAAGATAGCATTTTCAAGGTTTGCGTGGCTTACAGTTATATGGGGCTGATATTGATGAGTTGTTGATTTCTGTTGGCTAGTTGATTGATCGAATTTTCAAGACAAAAATCACAGCTCTCCGCAAGTCTTTTGGCAAGCTCTGTAACCCGTAGTTATTGAGAATGTACGAACAGTACTGAAAATCTAAAGAAGTTCCCAGTGGGAGGGCAAAGCTTAATCAACTTGAGACATCTTCAGTTTCGATGATAATATGTAGTGGAAGTTCCTCCTGCAGTATTGGTGCAAATGACCCACCCAACTCTAGAATTGACTTATTTGGCTTGCGTGTACCAATCGAAAGGAGATGCATAATCTGGTACATACGTGTAATGGGGTCACTGTTTGACCACACCAAGTATATGACACCTCAATCAAAGCATTCGACCATCTTTTCCCTATTGCTTGCATAGTTGCATGTAATCTTCTCCCTCTTACATATGCTATCGGCTAGATTACTTAAGAAAATTCTACCGTGCTTTTTAGAGTATTGGGAAGCCGTAAAGTTAGCCACTATTTACTGTGTGACCCACGTATCTAACAGGGCAGAGTCGAGCGATCTCTCCCGGCCGAACGTCGCCGGCGTTGCTGCCGCTGCGTTCCGGCCCGGGAGGGGATGGTGATTCGGGCTAGTAGCATGTTTCTGTGGCAGCAGTTTGGTCCAGGGTTGGAGGATGGTGGCGGGATCTCGAAGTGGACGGATCGATCTCGATCTGTTCTTCTGGGATTAGGGATGAGGGCAAGAGTGGAGCAGCGCTGGGGTGGGGTTTGCCGGCGACGGGTGATGGCGTCATCGCTGCATTTGGGATCTGGGCAGCGGCTGGGCCTTCGATTTCGTACGTCTGCTGGGCATGGGGTGGATCTGCGTTGTGGCGCGGCGGTGCAGCAAGGTTTGGATGCAGCGCGGCTGTGTGGTGGTGTAAGGCGGCTGCTGGGTCCATGGGGGGAGTGGTGGTTGGGCCGGGCTTTTGCTTTGGGGCCTTGCTGGTGGTCTCTAATGTTTAATTATTTAGTTTCTCGTTGTTTTCTTTCCGTTGTTTTTGTGGTGAGTTGTTTTGATTTAGGTTTTTGGCATAGTTTAATAAGTCCCTACTCTTTCGAGCTAGGGTTCTGGTGTCTTGGTATGGTAGGTGTGTCTTGTTTTTCTCAGGAGTTCAATTCACTTTTTTGTGGTCAAAGTAATGGGGAGAAGCTCCTGCACATGGTCTGGCGGTTTTGGGTCATGGTGTTGAAAGGAGTCGCTTTCTTCTTGAGGTTGGCTGTGAGGATGTGCTTTGTTTCTTGGGTTAGCAGGGCTGAAGTGCTGTGGATATGGCGTTATTTCCGGGGACTATATGTTTTACTCTCGATGTTATTTTGTTGTCAATGTGGATGTCACTTGCTCTTGCACGTGGTCTGGTTGGTTTGGGACACGGTGTTGATGAAGGGGAAGTGGTTGTTTGTAATGTTGGCTTCAAGGTTTAATCGTGACTCTCGGAAGTGGTTTTATGGTGTAGCCCGAGTTGATGGGCGATTAGGGTGGTTAGGGGTTGGGCTCTTTTGGCTCATGGATGTCATTGTGGATGACGGACCCGTAACTGAGGTTGTTCTTAGGGAGGAGAGTGGGGAATTTATGTCCACCACCGGGTGTTCCCATTTGTAATCGTATTTTATGAAATAAAATGTTTCTTTCATTCTCAAAAAAAAAAAAAAAAAAAAGCAATATAGCACATTCCAATTACTTACAGTTAAATTATTTAACCATCAAACACACGTAACCTCTAAATTTGGTTTATGCAATCACCAAAATTGCCTGATATAAAATATTGATGGTACATGAACTTATCCTCTATCTTATCAATGGTACCTGAGTTTCAATTTTGATCACAACCAATACCTAAACTTTTTGATTTCATTTCAAATGGTACCTATCACTAACTTCCGTTAATGTTCCATTAAAAACTAACATGTGCAAAACACATAACCTATATTCCAGAGTAGTTTGACAAAAATACTCATTTAAATAATTTTGTTTACTAGATATTTTGATCAATTAATATGTTAATAAAAATAGAAGTTCGATTAAAAATAGAAGAGTTTTTCTATTAGAACCTCAAAATTTACTCACTTGACCTCCTTGCTTTTTACACCTCCTATCAAATTTTCAAATACTAAATTTACTCACTAAACCTCACTTAAGTTTCGGAAATAACTTCACTCATATAATTTGCAAACAAACTATTAATTACATATTCATTCCTTAACCATATTACATAAATCTCTTATCTAATAAAAAAGAAACTCAAACACAAGGTATTGGGCTTTAAAAATTAATTTCTAATAAAAAAGAATTTTTTTTTTTTTAACTTTTTTTTTTCTCTTGTAGATCTGCAAAAAAACATGAAGAGTAATTTTCTTAATGTTTAATTATTTTCTCTATTTTCTGTACTTTATGATTAATTATTTAATAGTTTTTTTAGATTTTTTTTACTACTAGCTCTTTTCTTTTCTTTTCTTTTTTTTTGTAAATATAATGAATAGACTAGGATTTAGGTCATAAAATGATTTCTTTTGTTATCCCTCACCAATATGCATTCAACATATATGATGATAGGAATTTTTATGTCACGTGATCTTGATTATAGTTTTAATTCTTATTAAATATATATAAATGCTTTAATGAGTATGTAGTGAAATTGAAAAATGAAAATAGATAAGAAAAATAATAAAGAATGCAATATAATATTATTGAATTGGAAAGTCTAGAGAAATTAAATATAATATTTTTTGGGGTATAATTATTGTCCTTAATAGTCATTTTATAATAGGTGATATATGTCATTTAATAATTCATAATAGAGTGAGGTTAACTTAGCAGATTTGCAGGTCCCAATAAAAACACTCAAAATAGAATTAAAAAAAAATCTCTACCCTCTTATGAAAATAAAATTTAAAAACAAGATCTCAACAAAAATTCATTTGTTTTATAGATATAGACAAAACATTTCAAATAAAACTATAAAACATTTTTTTTGGACAAACTAGAAAACATTTAAAATCAAAAGCTTATCAAAACTTTCGTAATTCTTTTTTTTTTCCTGTCATTCATATTTTTAATTGAAGTTGAAAGTTTTTCCTTTTGATAGTCTCATTTTTTATACCCACAATATAAGTGATATTAAAAAAAAAATGGTAATTTTACAAATTTATCTTTGAAAAATGAGTCACATGTTTGGCACATTTCAGTTTTTAACGGAACATTAATGGAAGTTAGTGATAGGTACCATTTGTAATAAAATCAAAATGTTCATATACTGGTTGTAATCAAAATTAAGTTCAGGTACAATCGATAAGATAGAGGATAAGTTCAGGTATCATTTGTGATAATTGATAAAGTAATCTGGGGTTCACATCCAAAACCAATTGGCAATGGATAGAGTGGCCCAAACCCTTATAAACTCATAGGCGGTCTCATTTTTCCCATGTAGGATGTATATATTCTCAACACGCCCCCGCACGTGTGGCGAATTTTCAAGCCATACACGTGGACAATTTTTGGGTGACGTGGAGCCCGTGTGGCCGTTAGGCATGCACACGTGGGTAACCCGCTTTGATATCATGATAAAGTAATCTGGGGTTCACATCCAAAACCAATTGGCAATGGATGGAGTGGACCAAACCCTTATAAACCCATAGACGGTCTCATTTTTCCCATGTGGGATGTATATATTCTCAACAATAATTACCCAAAATATTGAAACCATTTTGAACACCTGAAGCCCCAAGATTGAGGATTATGGACATTGGAACTCTTCAAAATCTGAGAAAAAAAATGGGGGCTTTATTCTTTTTCTTGGAGTCAAGTTAGTTTACAACTTGGTGTTCTGCATCTCTAGCATATTTGATTCTCCAAGTCAAGAATAACTGCTACTTGGTCCCTTTTCTTACCTAGCCAAAAAGTTAATCATTGCTTAATGAAGAAGAGCAGTTGTTAACTTGGGAATACAATTGGAAATAGGTATCTAAGCTACCCAAGTCTTGTAAGGGTGGGTTCACTTGGTTCTATGCCTGTGCTGCAAGTCTAATATGTTCTATACAGACAGACGTGAACAATTCTACATAGGTAGCGAGACACGACACTTAAATTTTTTATAGAGCTATCCTCAATAGAATAGTGTACTGTTCTTTCATAAAGCTATAGCTGGCATGGAGTGAAGGCAAAGCGATCCCAAGGCAACCATATGCAGCATCTATTCTCAACAATCCAGCTATATCTTCTACAAGAACAACACTTGGGACACCCTACGCCTGCGTGATCAACCCTTGAGATTGAGAGTGATTTTAAAACCCCGGAAAGATGTTTGTACTCTCTCTCCTTGAATCCGCTGCCAGCGAAGTAGTGAGTAAGGTGACTTCACTCGCTACTGATCAATTGAGACTCGATATCGTCTGGGGCTTCCGCGAAGAGATAAATAAGCTCAAAGAATCCTCAACTCTGATTGGAAATATAATCCATGATGCTGCTCATGAACCTGAAGATAGGAAACTGCGGGCAAGGGCCGAATGGATGAAGATGCTTATAAGCATAGCTTATAATGCAGACAATATTCTGGATGAAATAGAATATGAAGTTCAGCGTATCGTTATAAAGGAGACGAGCCTGGATAAGAAGATACTCGGCTTCTTCTGCAACAATCCTGTTGTATTTCGTCTCAAGATGGCACGCAAGATCTACAACATCAACACATCCTTGGATGATCTCTACAAGCAAGCAGCCAGTGTGGGACTCGGCATGACAAGGAGATCAAATGGAGGTGCAGCAGCAAGTAAAGATAAGCGGGAAACAACCTCATTCGTCGAGAAAAATGAATTCACCTTGAAATATGCAACCATTGTTGGAAGGGATCAGGTTGTGTTAGATATTATTGCAACCTTGACCAACTCCAACAATCAAGAAAATATTCTTTCGGTGATGGCCATTGTGGGATTGGGAGGCCTAGGTAAAACTACTTTGGCTCACTCAGTTACCAAGCAACTGAAAGAAGGTGAAATGAAAAGGTTCTTTGATGCAACATTATGGGTGTATGCATCTAATACTTTTGATGTCAATTCAATTTTACGTCGAATGCTGGAATCATATGACGACGTGACTGGAGCAAATCTTTCAAGTCTGGAAGCATTGATTGGAAGCCTCCAGCAGAAGTTGAAAGAGAGAAGGTATTTTCTTGTACTTGATGACGTTTGGAATGAGGATGCTAATAATTGGGATGATTTGAAGCGTTGTCTATTGCAACTAAATTCTGCTAAAGGAAGCTCTGTGATTGTCACCACCCGTAGTGCCAAGGTTGCATCAATCATGGAAACACTTCCTAGGTGCGATCTAGAGACTCTATCGGATGATGAATGTTGGTCCATAATAAAGGATAGAGCATTTGCAGATCCTAATGCTCCGATTCCTTCAGATCTAGAGGGAATCGGAAGGGACATTGCCAAAAAGTGTGCTGGTCTTCCATTGGCGGCAAAGGTACGGTATCTTCGATCACCTTATTGATTATTTAATGTGAGATGAACTATTTGATATGTATAGATGAAGTTATGCTAAAATTTGAATCTCAAATAACTGTAGGTTTTGGGAAGCTTGATGCGTTCTAAGAACGGTAGCAATGAATGGTTGTCAATTCTGCAAAGTAAAATATGGCAGGTACCATCAGACAAAGAGGATAGCAGGATCATGTCGGTTCTGGGGTTGAGTTTTGACAATTTGGAATCACCATTGAAACAATGTTTTGCATATTGCTCCATGCTCGAGAGAGGTTCCTCAATTGAAAGAGATAACTTGATCCAATTATGGATGGCTCAAGGTTTTCTCCATCCTTCTCATGGTCACCAAACCGAGCAAGAGATTGAAATGGAGGATATAAGCAGTAAGTATTTTGAGACTCTACTAGAGAACTCCTTGTTTCAAGATGCTACAGAGGATGAGGATGACTATCGTGTTATCATCACCCGATGCAAGATGCATGATCTTGTGCATGATCTTGCAAACGAAGTATCCAAGTGTGAGAGCTGGACATCAGACTTCAATCATGAGATGGAAGATCATGAGATTCGACATGTTGCACGGGTTCCTACTGCAATACTAGAAAAGATGCCAAAATCAAGTATATCAAGACTGCGCTCATTCTTTTCAAATATCGGGGAGGTCTCTAATACCATTTTTCCAAAAATTAGAGCTTTACGTGTCTTAAGTGTTTGTGAGACTGAGAATCAGGAGTTGCCATATTCACTTAGCAAGCTGAAGCACTTGAGATATCTAGATCTCTCTGATGCAAAAATCAAAGCACTCCCAGAGTCTATTGGCAAGCTCTATAACCTCCAAACATTGAGATTACCTTGGAATCTTAAAAAGTGTCCGAAGGTGATTCAAAATTTGATCAACTTGAGGCATTTTTACTTTGGTGAGGAAATGAAATTTGAGGCTGGGATTTTGGGGCGATTAACTAATCTCCGAAGATTGCCCTTCTTTAATGTGGGTGAGGAGAGAGGTCCTGCAATTAAGGAGTTGGGTGGGTTGAACCAATTGAGAGGCCACTTGATTATTATTGCGTTAGAACATGTAAGGGATGGAGAAGAAGCAAAGAAGGCTGGCTTGGTGCACAAGAGTCACTTAAGTCGGTTAACATTTGCATGGACAGACAATGAGGTACCTAATGAAAACTAGACGGAGGTACTATATGGCTTGGAACCTCATGGTAACTTGCAAAGCTTGAACATTTACCATTTCATGGGTGCTAGATTTCCGTCATGGATATCAGCTGAAGGAGGAGAGGTCGTGAAGGTATTTCCTTGCCTCGAAGAGTTGAGCATAGACAATTGTCACAGCCTAGAGTCGATTCGGATCACACAGGGCATCGCATCTCTCCTTGAATTGAAGATTTGCGATTGTTGGAGATTATCAAGCCTAGAGGTTGGGCTCCATAACTGCACCTCTCTTCAGGAGTTGGAGATACGTGTTTGCCCTGTTCTGGTTTCAATTCCAATCCCACAGGGCATGCCGTCTCTCCAGAAATTGAATCTCTTCAAGTGTAATGGATTGTCAAGCCTAGGAAGTGGGCTCAGCTACTGCACCTCTCTTCAGGAGTTGGAGATAAAGAATTGTGACAATCTAACATCAATTCCAATCACACAGGGCATGCCGTCTCTCCGGAAATTGAATCTCTTCAAGTGTAATGGATTGTCAAGCCTAGGAAGTGGGCTCAACTACTGCACCTCTCTTCAGGAATTGGAGATAAAGGATTGTTACAAACTAAGATCAATTCCAATCACACAGGGCATCGCATCTCTCCGTCAATTGAACATCTGGGCCTGTAGGGGATTATCGAGCCTAGGAGGTGGGCTCAACTACTGCACCTCTCTTCAGGAATTGGAGATAAGGGATTGTGATGAATTGACATCAATTCCAATCACACAGGGCATCACATCTCTCCGAGAATTAAAGATTGATAGTTGTTGGAGTTTATTAAGCCTATCGAGTGGGCTCCAATTCTGCACCTCTCTTGAGGATCTGGTTATAACTGATTGCTCTCATCTAGTATCCTTGTCAGTATCATATGTGAAGTGCGACCACCCGGAGGAAATTTCTCAAGGTGTTGATGCGTATTTGTCTGTACCGGAGGAGGATTGCCGTTCTGTAGAATCTATTCTTGCTCGGTTGTTGGAATTAAATTATGTGCCCACAGTAGAATTTCACCACCTCACTCGTTTGAAGACACTCCGAATTGGTGCGTTCTGGGAGGAGCTGGACGCCTTCCCTCATTTTCATCTTCCTCCTAATTCACAACTTGTTGAGTTATGGTTGTTTGGGTGGCCTACGCTCGAGTCTCTGCCCCAACAAATTCAGCACTTGACTTGTTTAAAACAACTCTGGATATGTGATTTTAAGGGACTAGAGGCTCTTCCTGAGTGGTTGGGAAATCTTACATCTCTTGAGTCTCTGAGTATCTGCTTCTGTGAGAATCTCAAGTATCTGCCTACACAAAATGCTATGAAAAGCCTCACCAAATTAAACAAGCTCCGCAGTGACGGATGTCCCCTGCTCAAAGAAAGATGCACCAAGGAGACTGGCCCAGACTGGCCCAAGATTTCTCACATCCCAGATCTTCAGTGTAATTTTTTTACCACATTCTCTTTATTTCCTTTTTTTCTACAAATCTCTTTCTTATTATGTCTCATTTTCCATCCTTCTTAACTCAGTTGGCTATTGGTGATACGCAATGCCTGCGTTACAAGGTTAATCATTTTCCACCTAAAGCAGGGTAAGCTTTTCAAAGCACCATCTTTTCTTCTCTTTTCACATTTTTTTTTTTTTCACTTTAACCAGTAATGCATTAACCAATCCTACTTTTTCCTTTTGGCATAAATCATATGGTGGCAGGCTCTATCGTACCTGACGGCAAGATCAAATTATGCTGAATAGGTGATGATCACCTCTCCCATGTATGGCTTGTCTGCCGTGTTTCATTGAAGATAAGGTGACCATGATACTGGAAAAATATACTTTAATCATTTCAATCTAATTTTATCATATTTGCTTTCTCATGGAGGTAGACATACTATTAGAAATCATTTTAGTCTGTTATAAACTTAGAATTTCACATCTTTTACATGAAATGGTTTGGATGCCATGTTCCATTCTTTAAGGAAGACTTTCAATGAAATAAAAATATATCTATACCCTGTTTGATTAATAGTCAATTCCACGATTGCCATTTGCATTTTAATTCCCTGATGATTTAATATTAAGGAACTTTTCTTTACAAATTTTCAAGGATTGGATTTCTTTTAGCTGCATACAGAGTTATCTGAAACCAGTGGTGCACTGCTTGATAAAGAAATTTCCACAACATTGTTTTCTTCTGATGTTTATGACACATAATGAACTTGGAATTTATTGATGCAACCCTACTAGGATGATTGCTTAATTACTTTGCTTCAGTTTATTCATAAGTTGTATAGTCATTGTAACCTGTTATACTTTCTTTGTCTTAGGTATTAATCAGCGTCCGCTATAAGGATGAGAAATTGAGATGTATCCACCTAAAGTGGAAGCTATGCAAACAAAAGATGAGGACAGCTGACATGAGTAGCTGGCTTCTTACATTCCAAAGGTAGATTGTAAGTATCTTTCTCAAATGAGTAATTTGTGCATGTTCTTTTTCCTTGTATCACCTTCAGCTAGTTATTTAACTTATCAGTTTTTATCATTTCTAGTGTCCCATTGTTTCTTTCCCTTTGTAAGTACTAGTTTTTGTGATGGGGAAGTTCATCCTCTAGTATAACCAAAAAGACATCGATAAGGATGAAACATTATTGTTCTTATTTTGGGTTGAGGTAGAGATGTTCAATGGCAATTCTTGTTAGTAAAGTACCTGCCAGACAATTTCAAACCCTAGTCGATTCATTTGTGGTTGTCAGACAATTGTGATCCCTCCAACAATGATGTGAAGAATTACTTACCGCTGAATCTAGCAGGAACCTCACCATATTACTGCATCTGGAAATTATTGGTTTTCACCATCTATGTGAAGTTATGCTGAGGGGTCCCAATTGTGAGATTACTTGTATTCCAATAATCTGGATGGATGCCAAAGTTAACATTGATATCCTAGATGCTCAGATCTTTGTTTAAAATCAACTGTAAACTTTCTTGATCCCTTTCACCTCCACAACTGTAAACTATCCACAGATTCTTTCCTTCACAACTATTCAGTGTAGCAAGTGTGTAATTGGTCTTTTGTGGAAAAGCTGTTTGAAGCAATTAATAAAAGAAGTAAACTTGCCCACGGCTAGCAGTAGTAGATTAATTATTATACAATACTTCCAGATTCTAAGAACATGGTAAAACATTCAAGTAATTGTTCACGGACACCGCTGGAAAACTGAAAGTATCTCCTACGACTAATGCAAAACCAAATCAATCAACATAATAGAATTTTCTATTCGCAGAGTATTTCCTACTCAGACCAGAAAAAAAAAAAAGGAAAAAAAAAAGTATCTCCTATGAATCGGTACACCTACCATAAATGAGAAATTGAGGTTCTTTTGATAATTTTGAACAAGTTCATGTTGCAGCTGATAGGGCCAAGATCAGACCAGTGAGTACACAAAGAACCATAATGCACAGAGGTTAAGTCGGCATTAGGCAGGACACCCGTTTACTAAGCCATGACATGTTAGCTGAAAGTTGTTCACTGCTCTAAACCCGTGTACAATGTCAGCAGCTACAGCGATGCTCAGGTATTAAATGAGTCAATTTAATCAACCTCGTCCAATTCATCTTCCGTTGGAATTTCGGCCTTTACTGTCGGAGGATGAATTTGATCTCTTCTTTCTAGTAATTTTGAAAACTCCTGCATGACTTTCGTGCTTCACTATATTTGGTCCTTCAGACTTGTGTCTCTTTGAAGGTGGGGTCAAACCATATGTCTCTTCACTTCCACTGACCACCGGCACATTTTCATTCAAAGGTACAACACTGCTCTTAGATGGAAAAAGATTTTTCCTCTTTCCTTTACCGGAAAACATCGATACATCTTCTCCACTTTCTACAGCTTTCATAAACTGTAGATCACTAAGGCCATCAGCATAAGAACGTACCTCCTTTCTTGGCCGCTTTCCCGAGACATTGCTATAATCAAATCCTTTGGAAGCTGTAACCTTATCAGGTGCTGAATATGCCCACTCAGGAACCTCATGCTCTTCCATTAGGCGAGATCTATAATTCTCCTTTTGCCTTCTCTCAGCATCCATTTTCTCAAACATCCGGAACTCGTCATCTGATCTGGCAGCAAGGCGGTTGATTTCTCTCTCGCTTGGCACGTCTGTGCCAAGTGAACTTGTACCCTTGCGCATGATTTCCTCCAACATATCTCTTCTGTCCTGAGCTGCGAAACAAGAAACACGTCTTTAGATAGGATACAGCCCTGTCATGAAAAAACGAAGTTAATTTATTCATTCTAACATGCAAGACATCCCTTGCATTGAACCTACAATGCAGCACAGTAATATTTTATTGTGGCTGAAACAAGAAATACTTTTGACCTTATGTAGCACCCTTCTAATTTTGCTTCTATCATCCATATTGTTAAAAATGATATGGAAAGCATGGCAATCTACTAGAAAACCACATTTATACAAAATTATATGTACAGGAAACCATGTGCAGACAAACTAAGGCTCCCAGTTTTAAAATCAACGAGTCAATGATATTGCCCTGAAGCAATAAATAAACATCCAATTCTTTCCTACTTGAAGGAATGGCATCGTAACAGATATTTTGCATTGGAATCCAAGTACGAACCTGTGGAAGTTGTATTGAACAGTCCGGCCTGGATGACCTTGGCATCTATTCCCATCTTCTGTTTAGCACGCTCCAAAATTACTTCTTCAATGGATCCAACACTAACCAACACAAATACCCTGACTTCTTTCTTTTGACCTATACGATGGGCTCGATCCTCTGCTTGTTGATCCATCTGAGGATTCCAATCACTATCAAAAATTATAACTGTATCTGCGGATTGCAAGTTCAAACCAAGACCTCCAGCACGAGTGCTCAAGAGAAACATGAAGTAAGGAGAGTCTGGAGCATTGAATCTCTTTAGCAGAGTCCCTCTTTCCTCAGTTTTTGTTGAACCATCCAATCGAAGATACTGGAAATGGTGAAGCTGCAGATAAACTTCAAGAATATCCATGAGGCGAGTCATTTGTGAGAAAAGCAAGACTCTATGCCCCGCTTTTTGGAGTTTTGGGAGTAGACGATCGAGCAGTTCAAATTTTCCCGATGCTCTTACGATCTCCTCCTGACGCCAGATGTTATAATCTCCCACGACAAAAAGGTACGGGTGGTTACAACACTTTCTGAGCTGCATGGTTAGGTTCTGCAAGCTCTTTGATTTCCCCGAACCTAAAATTAAATGTTATCAGTAAATTATAAGTAAACTCTGCAAGCCCTTGTATTTTCAACTTCAATTTTGTATAACAAACTATGTATAAGAAGCTTATGGATAAACACCGGAACATCAATTTAATGGATTTCCAGGAAAAATGGGGGATGGGGTTGATATCAGATATGCAGATTATAGCGAGGATTGATACAAACCATTATCTAGCCCGACCCTGCCCACATCTGTAACTTGTCGATAATATACTTTCTGCCATGATGACATGTCGCATTTCAGTATGACTTGGGATTTTCCAGGAAGGAATTTCTCAACTTCATCTTTTTTCCTCCTCAATATGAATGGCCTTATAACCTAAAACATGAAGAAAATTTTGATTAAAATAAAAATCTAGAACAGATAAGATAAACATAAATTAGGACCAACACCCACTTGATGTAGACGTCGAATGATCAATAGCTGTTCTTCCTCCGTAAGAGACATATCACCCCGATCCGCAAAAGGTGCATTAAACCATTCCTCAAAATTCTGAACTGAATTGAAAATGTGTGGGAGAAGAAAATTGAGTAGGGACCACAACTCCTGCAAGCTATTCTGTATTGGCGTGCCAGTCAACAGAAGTCTACGTCGCATGTCATAGCTGCATATAAGTAAACATCCAATAAAGAAGCATTTTAAACAATATGATCAAAAAAATAATATGCAAAATAAATTAATTTGAACACTAAGATTACTGATCAGAACGATTTTTGCAACATAAAATATTTTATATTGCGATATGTTCCAACAAGAAAAGGGGAGGATAAATTGCATTTAATATTAATGCAAACAAGAGACACACAATAAATAGATTCTACAAATTCGGTAAAAACTGAACTTTGACATGATAAAGCACCAATAAATATCAGGCCTCTATTTTCAGTAGCAACATACCCTGCAAGTGTGATAGCGAGAGCACACTCAGAATTCTTCAACCGATGCCCTTCGTCAACGATCAGGTAAGCCCAGCTAATCTTCTTCAAAAACTGTTTATCCCTCATGATAAGGTCATAATGTGTGATCAATACATTAAATTTTCCTTCCCCTGATAATTCTTCCTTCATTGCCTTTCTTTCCTCTTGGCGCCCGTCATAAAGAATGGCCTTAATACTGGTTAAGACGAAAATACATAAATGATTGCAAGAACCTTACACAAACTGTCTACACTGGAGCATGCATACACAAAGATTCAAATAATTATATTCATGCATACTTGTGTGTGTGTGTGTGTGTAGAGAGAGAGAGAGAGGGGGGGGATCTGTACAAAGAAGTTTCCCACATACCTAGGAGCCCATGTTGCAAATTCAGTAACCCAATTTGGTAATACAGCCTTTGGAGCCACTATCAAGTGGGGCCCAGTGACACCCTTGTTTTCAATGAGATATGCAATCAATGAAATGGTTTGTATAGTTTTACCCAATCCCATCTCGTCAGCCAATATACCGTTTAGATTGTTATTGAACAAGGAGAGCATCCATTGTAGACCCTCCAATTGGTAGGGCCTTAACTCTCCACCTTCAAGCATTGAAGGTTGCTCGGTTACCTGTTGAAATTCAATATTTAGTAAGACCTCTGTTCCAAAGCACCAAGCAATTCTAACACTAACTGATTAGCTCTGAAACTTCTACAATAACATGTAAAACTTTGTTGTTCAAGATCGCACGTAAAATTGGGTAAATGGACCACCATCAAATTGCTCCAGCCAGATTTTTCTTGGCCCTCTATACTGATTTAGTTCGTAAGCATGTATGCCCACATGCCAAAAAGAATTTAAAGTCATACTAGCCAGGAAAGGTGTATTCAAGTCCAAACTGGCAAACTTAAGACCACAAAGGCCAAACCCGAGGGAGTTGCTAAGAGACAATCACCAAAGAAGGTTGATTCCCCTTAACCAAAAAAACATAAAAGAAGAAAAAATAGACGCATTGCACAGTTAGCATGATGCATTGTGCTCATTTGATTAACATGAGCACTCTCATTCATCAGTTTGCTAAAAGACCGTGGTCTAATTTTATGCAAAGCAGCCCAAATTCAAGGAATCAAGGTGCAATATAATTCAAAGAAGTAATTAATATACATACAATATATATATATATATATATATATATATATATATATATCTCACATAGGTAAATCTAAAGAACTGTGGCATTTGTAAAAACAAAAACAAAAAACAAAAAACTAAACAAAAACAAAAAGAAGATTTCATGCAGAAAATATTGCTTTCTCTCTTACCTGTTCCTGGATAGAATGGATGGCAGAGTTATATTGCCGCTGACCTTTAAGCAAGTCACTACCATCATCATTGCGATCAGAATCAATGATCTCCACATCCTCTTCCAACTCAGTCAAATCACCTTCTGAGTCTTTTAAAGATTCAGTGTCCTCTGTATGTTTAGAATCTTTCTGACGTTGAACAGCAGCTCCCAAATTGACAAGGAGTTTATTCGTTTCTTCAAGAAGCAATGTCAGTCTCTCATTCTTGCTCTCCTTTACCATTCTCATGTATGCTTCCTGGTCATCAGACTTCAATGCTTGGAATCTCAATTTCTCAGCTCGAGTAGCACGTTGTTTTTGCTTTGCATGCCACCCCTGTTTTAAAAAGATACATAAGGGATTCTTTCACAAGAAAATGTAGTAACAATAATCTAAACTTTACTTTCACTTTAAAATGATTACCATATTTCTTTATCCAGTTGACGGCTCATCTTACAAATGATTACCATATTTCCTATGATCTGGATTTAAATTATTTTTAATGCAGAAGATTCCAGTTTTGAAATTTTGATGAAGTTGAGAGCTATTGGAATTATTCTCTCTTCTATATATCAGCCATCGTGTTTAATGTTAAAGGTTGGTGGTCATGAAAGTCAGTCTAACCAGTGAGAAGGAGATCAAAATTGTGGGTGTGTGATAAGGGGGTGGATCCTAAGTTCTTTCCAATATGAGTACAAAGAATTCTAATGAATTTTTTTGCTATTTCATGTAAAATACCTCTTATTGAAAATATCACGCAATCATTGTGAAGTCATTTTTTCCTACCAACATGTTTCATTAGGTTTCAGAATTTTTCAGTGTCCTATCCATTTAAATAAACATCCAGGGAAAACAAAAATAGCACAAGAGAAAAAGCTTACCTGGACAAAATCATTCCTTCGTTTTCGACGAGCCATAGAAGCCTGAATTTGCAATTGATATTCACGAACACCATTAAGCACTTCTGCGAAAAATTTTCGTTTTCTAGTCTCAATATTATTCTTCTCCTCCTCTTGTAACCTTGAGAGCCTCTGCAACGGTGTATGTTACAATATCAGAACATTTTACTTTGATGATACCAACTACGTGTAAGATAATCATTTTTAATAGAAGAGGTTGTTTCTGATATGTTTTGCGGATTATATAATTTGTTATTGTTTATAATATCAAATTAACTCTATGATTTTCTGTGTCTGTAGGGCCAAACAAGTTGACCCGTTTCCCTTTATGTAAACAATCTACTACAATATAAGATTCTCATTTTTCCCTTTTATATATGAACGGATTCAAATAAGTAATGCATGTATTAGTTTATGACCTCAGCATCTCGTTTTTTCCTGAACTGATCGTCAGCCTCCACGGCAAATGCATCTCCAACACCATAGAGTGGACGGGGCAATCGCATCCTTCCCCAATCAAACAATGTTTTGTCCGGAGAAGAGCAGCTCATGCGGAGCAAGTATTCTGAACTCACATCAGAACGCACCTTGTTTTGCAATTCTGCAAGCTGATAGAAAAGAAGTCCTTGCCAAGAAGGACACATGCATGTTATCCATCGGTACCAGAAAGAAAAGAAAGGGAAAAAAAAATTTCACATGCACAGAAAACTCTCAATAGGAATCTAATAAGAACTCCTTTGCGCAGTATAATTTAGGATAACGATAAAAAAGATCATGCCTACCAGGGAAAAATGAAACAGTTTCCTATTCTCAGATATCAGAATATCATGCTTACAGAAAAGAAAATGAGTAACTTATTCTACTTCTTGACAACAATCTTTCTCATTCATTAAAATGTAAGAACAGTCTCATACCAAGAAAAGAACGACCAGTCATTTTAAGATTGAGATTAACACTCTGCCGCAAAATTAGTATTAGACACAAACGATTTCAACATGTCAAGTTTACCTTTAGCCCATAGAATTCAAGCAAGCACTTGGTCTGCAACTCCTCTCCTCTACTTGAAGGTAGTTCTGATACAAAATCATTAGTGAGCAAGTATGATATGAACCCTTTTAGAACATAACAACAACATTATGACCCTATCGATCTAATTCCTCTACCAAAACATTAACATTTGGCATAATGCGCAAACAATTACGAAAGACTAGGTGAATAACTCAGAAAATACTAATATCTAGTGACCTTCAAGCTGAGCCAATCTATGCCGAAGGTGGCTTTGGAAACGCTTCTCCCCGGATTCAATTAGTCCAACACCCGAACTGCACTTGTGACGTTGGTTCAAAAGCGCATCTTCAAGGTCTCCCAACAAATCATCCCCTCCAAAGCTCTCACCTTCACCCTGCAACAACAACAACAACAACACACATCTCAAAATCAACATTCTCAAAACCAAACAAAAAACAACACCACACCAATAAACACAACTCAAAAGATACAAAAACACATAAAAGCACACAAAATTTCAAATCTTCACTAAACCCCAAACCCCAAAACGACCCAAGATCCGAAATTGACAAGAACCCACGAAGCAAAACCTAAAAAGGACCCCGGAAACCAAAACCCACAACCCAAAACGCGGAAATCGAAAGGGAAATCATACCAAACCGTCGGCAGGGTCGGGATTGGGGGCCTGGGGGCGTGGTAGATGGAGGAAACGAGGTCGAAGAGGTGAGGAGGGAGAGGGAGGTCGCGGGAGACGAGGTCGAGGGCAGAGATCAGGGACTTGGTCTTGCTAATGAGGTCGAGGCTGTCCAGCTGAGCCATAACCTTGGCGGGAGAGGAACCCCCTTTAACTTCTTTTTTTTTCTTTTTTTTTTGAATTAAAATTAAAATTTTGGTGCTGCTTTACGCACGCTCCTCTCTCTCTCTCTTTCTTTCTTTCTCTCTGTTTATCGCAGAGAGGGTTTGGTTTACTTGGGTCGTCTTCGGCGCTCGGGTTGTGTCCTCTCGGGGCTTTTTGTTTCGTTGCGGGGTTCGCTTTTATAGTGGTGTAGCCAAACACGGCTTTGTTTTTTTTGGGTGAATGACGGAATTAGCCCTGGGAGAAACCCTCATGTGTCTCCTCTATTACAGTAACGCCAACAAGGGCAACATTTTCTAGTTTGCAAAACCAACTTAGATCATATTTTGGGCAAACTAGGTTAACATCATGTGGTTATGAAATTAGAATTTTGTTCTCGTTGTTCAATGAATATATTAATTTAATGCTTCCCAAACTGTGTTATTGACTTATTGTAACTCAACACCCTAGTGAACACCAACTCGTATTTGTAATGACATTACCTATATCTTTCAGGAGAAGTATAGAAAGTCAAAAATATTTTTAAAATGGACCCTTTAACAAATAAATAACTTTTAATTTTTAATTTTTTTTTTACTTTCAAAAATATTTGGATGTCGCCTTAACCGAATAATTTTTTATTTTTATTTTGACTCCCCAAGTGAATTTGTAATAGTTCAAGATTCTAATTATTGAACTACATTATGGAATGCATCTCTCTTAGAAAAGTTAAGGAGTACTCATTGTTTAGATATTGTCCAAAAGAAATGAAGACTTTCTATTATATATGTGTCTACAATGTGGGATGCATCCCTCTTAGAAAAGTTAAGGAGTACTCATTGTTTAGATATTTTCCAAAAGAAATGAAGACTTCCTATTATATATATGTGTTTGGCCTGCCTTTAACAAGCAACAAACGGTCTCTTTTGGCCATTGTGATGTCATCTATTGACATTGCTTGTCAAAGCGTGCACAACCTTCTGGTGTGATTTTGCCAGAGCTTTGCTGCTACCTTGCGCTTCCTAACTTCTTCTTCAGGCGACTGCTGACCTGAAAAATGATAAACTTCAGTTAAAACTCTTCTGATTGCCTTGAGAAAGGACTCTTTACTCTTTTAACAAGCCTGTAAACCCGCTGAGGCCATAGAAGGCCTAACCATCTATTGACATCGAGTAGTCAATAGCAAATCGATACCAAACCAAGGTGGTTTAGAAGAGCTATCAATAGGATGAAGTGAATGAACTATGACCCAAGTTCAGGGGAAATTAATCCCGAATCTGGCATGAAACTATGCCCAAGCTCAAGGGAAGCTGTTGTCCAAACTTATGGAGGAACTATGCCCAAGTCTAAGGGTTTTGAACCTTATCCCAAGTTCGAGGGAAGTTTAGACTCTGAAAGAGTACTCCGAGGGAGATTGGCAAACAACAACAATTATTCTAGGTGGTTTAACGCACTAATCAACTTGCGAGCAGTGGACCTCAACTTTCATAATACTAAAGGGAAATAATAAAAATCGAACTAATGATCTCTCACTTACGGATGAGATATTTATGCCACTAGATTTTGTAGAGAAATTTAAAATGAAATTACGGGAGGACATTTAATAAAGAGTAGTTCTATTCATACCTCCAAATTTAATATGTAAACCTCCGTTAATTTTTATAAAAAGTTATTTTCTTACGAGATTAAATCGATAACCGTCAAACACACCCTCAAGGAATTCACAGCATTGAAACAAAAATTAAGAAATGATTATAGCATATAATAGTGAAGAAATGATTATAGCATATAATGGTGACCTCCCATCATGAATTGAAGTCGTCTTTTAATGGACTGCATATGATAGACTGAACTAAAGAACCTTTAAGAACATGAAAGGAATAATATGTCTATCCCAATCTCAGTTAAAGAAAGTCAAGCTGTAAACACCAATGGCAGAAGTACTTCTAGAATTGATAAGACAGAGAGAAGACAGATAGAGAGAATGGGAAACATATGAGAAGATCTGGAAGACGAAGAGCTGGGTAAATGACATTTTTTCTGTTTTTTTTTAGTTTTTTTATTTCAATTTACTATAGGGGTAAATTAGGAAATAATTGTTTACAAAAATCAGAAAAGGCATGTACCATGAAATCATGAATATAAACACAACACACTCTTTAATAAATAGGTTTTTTTTACCAGTAAGGTTGTTTTGGTAATTTCATCAATTTTTTTTTCCTAATTTTCTACTTGGGAAAGGGAATAAAGGGCCCATTTATTTGCACAAAATTACTTTCTTTGAAGTGCCAATAACGACTCCCTTGTATACTGCTAACGAAACCACACCTACAATACTTCAAAATTAACTGCGAGTGTCAAAATGTATGATCACTCCAAAACTAGGAGTATTTTACAGGTTTACAAAAAGAACAATAACCAGAGTTAAAAAAAAAAAAAATCACCATTTGCGCTCAACCAACCCAACTCAAGGTGGAAAGACCTGATTAATCGATATAAACATGGAAAAACATAAGTATTTGACTATGTTTATCTTCCAGGAAGAAAAGGGTTGCAAGTGATCCCGATCCTTGCAGGTTAAACCAGACTAATTGTACACTAAAACACATAGCTTAGAGATGAACCGGCTGGAAAGAGAAAAATGATGAGCAAAAAGAGGCAATCTTCCATCACAAAACTTGATAATCCTGACGATGTGTTTGCAGCAAAAGGTAAGAATCTGAAGAATCAGGATAGATTCCTTAAGATCTTGATTCTTATTGTGGAATTTCAATGTCCTGCAAATCTTCAACTCTAATGCTAACTTCTCTGCAGTGCTCTGTTGATTGGTTCTTGGAAATATTGAAGTGAAATTAAAATTGCTTCCTGTCCGTGAAGATGCAAATTAAGCAATTACGAACACAACAATAAGTTCTCATCAATACATACAGGGTCATGATTGTGGCACTCCGCTTTTGTGTAGATAAAAGTGGAGTGCCAAAATAACTCACTCCCCTAAATGAAAATGCAAAGGATTATAATATACTGAAAGTACCTCTGTTCGTATTGTTCGACTCCCCTGATGCGGACATGTGTTTAAATATATATCAAACACCTCCCGCACATTCTTTGCCTGTGTCAATAGAAGTATTAGAAACCTTTTCCTTTCTACCTTTTTACTTCAGTTAAACAAACTACTACAAGTTGTCAAGCAAACGCTTCCAAGATCATAAATTAGCAACCTTTTCCTTTCTACCTTTTTACTTCAGTTAAACAAACTACTACAAGTTGTCAAGCAAACGCTTCCAAGATCATAAAACTGTTCACAGAGCTTATAACTAATTTCTAGCATTACAGGAAGCAACGGCTTGCAGCTACCCAGCATTTAACATTCAAGTCCCAAAACCAAATCCCTAAGCAACCATACCTTTAAGTTATGATCCTCTTCAATGCTCTCTTCCAATCCAGCAAGTCCACCGAAAGCAATCAATAGATGCCTAACAAATTTCATTCAGTCAAATAACAGCTATAAGTGATCAGCAGGTATAACATCTCTATTTATATAACTGTACATTAGCTTCATGTCTCAATCTTCCTTAACAATGGAATATTTTTTAAATTCAAACAGCAACATAATTAATATATTGATACTAATTATAGGTCCATGGTCCCCTTAAACAGACTCAAAGCAGTCAATTGTCAACCAAAATATTCAACAGGAAAAATACCTACACCCTTTTCAGTTTAATCTTAATGCATGCATATATATATATATATATATATATATATATATATATATATATAAAATAGATATAATTTTGTTAAAGTAATATATAAAAGAGATGGAATGGTTGCCTCAGGCCAAATCTTTGAGAAAGCTACTAGGGCCACCTACTTGACCAGAAAATAACAAAAACCAGCAATTTTTAAAGGAGCCATTCAGGCACTTGTAGAAAAGTAATGGAAGTGGAGGGGGTGAGGTGGGGTGGGCTATCTTCTTATGTTACAGGAGGGGGAAATTTTCAGCAATGGGCAAAAGCCTGATGGAGAAAGAGATGAGATGTGCCTGACAGAGCTATCACCAGCTAGTCCTTAAGTTGCAAAGAGATGAAGCAAAAATGATATTGAAGGAAGCATACGGCATTCTACATTTTCATAACTTCTCAAACTTCAGAAATGTATGCCTTTAGCAGGATGTTAAAGGTGAGCTCACACCAATTTTCTAAATATGCCCTAAAAGAAACCAGAGGTCGACAGATTGAAAGAGTTTGAAAACCCGTCCCACATACATCAAGAGTTTCCCTATGAAAAAGCAATCTAGTTTATGAACACAGTAGGCATCTAGTAAAGAGAACAACCACCATTTGTGGCTAAAGACCAGCCACCCAGAAAAAACAATACCCGCCTCATCTAAAAGTAGAATCTTATCAATTAATGGTTAGTACCTGAAAGTAGGTATATTGAGATCAGAGGAATTTATAATCTGACCATGCTCTGAGGTTCCAATCAAATGATCATAACCACCCTGTGATTGAGATAACAGATGTTGGTAAGGAAGGTCATATCTGAATGATTAGAGAGACACACGAATAGATAAGTCAAAGAGAGGCATAGAGTCAATGTATGGATACCTCGTACAGACATTCAGTCATTACCGAAGTGATATTGGAAGCATACCGCACTTTGTACCCCCAATACATCCCTGCTTCTTCCCTTGGCTTGAACGATGATACAACCTGCCGTGATACATCTAGATAAATGCCATAGGAAAAAAAACCATTACGTATCTAAGATTCATACTAAAAGATGAAAAGAAACCTTCACTGACGGTTAAGATGAAAAAAGGAATCACCATATGCAAAAGAATTCAGAACAAAACATTCATTACCAGCATCCAAATTCCAGCTGTCTCCCATAGCCACAGTAACTCTTGTTCCAGGATCAAGTACTTGGTCAACGACAACATTCTGCATATTGTTCACAAGATCAATAAATAGCTAACTCTGGGATTCAGAAAAACAAGCAGAAATAAAGTATCAGGCAATAACTTGTGAAAGACTAGCAAAACCAGACAGTGAGGATACCTTACTCAAGCCCACATCAACTAATGTCCCAACACCATCCAGAGATCTTTCCTTTAGTGTGACACCTACGCATTAATGGAAAAATATCAAAACTTGTCCACAGTTCTAAACAGCAAACACAAACAAGCCACCACAACTAAATAGTAAAATTCATTAACAGCACAAAGTCTGAATTATCTCATTTCTCAAGTTGGTTCTTGTTCAATCTCTCCAACATAAGCAAGTTAAACCATTTTTTAACTTGCGAAAAAAAAAAACTAATAAAGCCATTAGCCATAGCACATGAAGCATTAAATTTCAGCCATTACAACATACCTTCCCGAAATGCACCCCATTCGTGCCTACGCAGATGGTGCGGCGCATCAAGAGGAGGCAACAAGCCCTGTACAGTTGATCCAAAACTCATCAACCACAACAAAAATCCTTACCATAAAATGCACAACAGCGTGGAACCTCACCACAAATCTCAAGCTATTATGTTTCGGAAATAGAGCTTTCCTCAGATACTGCGGCGTCTCAAGATACCGCAAGATTCTTATAAGAAAAGCAGCCCCGCTTTCATTCTCATCGGAATTATCAGCTTCCGGCGAGCCAGACTCACCGTTGTTGTCAAATACCACCACCTCATCAACTCGGAAAATCGTGACGGCACGAGCTATCTGACCGGCCAGCTGAGATTGAAACAAGAAAGAAATGAACTCAAAAAATGGAGAGGAAGTAAAGGAAGAAAGATTGAAGCTAAATGTTGTTGGGTGGTGAGGGATTAGAGAAATAGAGGAAGTACCCGAGTGGCGAGTTCGAGGGATTGAGCGTTGTGAATGATGGAACCGGCGATGGCTACGGTGACGGTGGGAATCACGGCGGCTGTGTCGGTTTTGGGTTCCTTCTTCTTCTTCTTCTTCTTGTTGGTTTTGTTATGCAAGTCGCCGTTAACAATGTCGTCGGCTTTGATTTCTTCTTCCGCTTCGGTTCTCTTCTTCTTTTTACCCATTTCTGTTTGTTGGGTCGGTCGGTCACCTTCACAATTTGACACTGTGAAGCCGCGCCTTTACGCTTTACAGGGGTTTTGGGATTACAGGGGTTTAGGTACCAAACCTAGATATTATTGACTACAAAAAAAATAAATAAATAAAGGTTGAGCAAAAATGATAAAGAGACCGATGCTTGGTGGTTCAAGTGGTAAGGAGTTTGTTCCCCTTAAGCAAGGTCTCGAGTTCGAGTCTTGTGAATGGAGCAGCCTGTATTGAGAGAGCTTCCCTAAATGGGGTCCGACCCGGCTCGAGAGGGATTAATCCTTACCTACGGGTGGGGATATCTTGGTTTAACCAAAAAAAAAAAAATGATAAAGAAATAAATTCAACACAATTTCGTTAGAGTATTTTTTTTTTATTATTATTATGTCAGGTTCGATCAAGAGTGGTTCTAGTTGGATCTCTAAATTTGCTATATGGACCTCTATCATTTTTCAATAGTTATTGGACTTTGTCAACTCATATAAAAAGACATATAAGGATGGGAGCTTCTATTCATACCTCCAAGATTGGTATTTGGATCTCCCTCTTTTTTCAAGTAATAGTTGACTTTGTCAACTCATATCAAATTACCAACAAGGACACAAAAAATGGGAGAAAATAATAATAATAAGTCTTCAACTTGGAGAAAACTTTCTCCTCCAACATAAATCCTAAAATCATTGGCAACAGTCATTCTCTATCTCTCAAACATCAATCGTGGTGGTGAGATTCTACTCCCCGAGTCAGAGGTGAGACATAATCTATCAAGCTTAATACCTAGTTTTAGCTTCTTTTTCTGTCAGTTTTCTACTTAGAAATTTATACTAAGTTATCTAGTAGAAATTTGAGTATATAATGTTTGAACTTTGAACAATCATAAGATGATTATGCACATTCATATGTTCTACAGTACCTAGCTAGTTTTGATAGAACTCGTCAACGTCACATGCACAAGTTCATGGAAGAAGGACTAAAAAATACATATGGAATGAAAGAAACAAAATAGGAGCGACATTGTGACAAAATTAAGTGAGAGAGAGAGACTACCAACTGAAGATTTTTTTTTTCTTAAGGGAAAATAGGATTGTGAATTGTTCAAAAATTGAAGGAGGTCCATTTACTGATTTCGGAGGTATGAATAGAATCTAAAAAAAAAAAAAATTATTGATTTTATTGGGCAATGGGTATTTTGGGAAAATTAGGGAGGTGTAGATAGCATATTGATTATTTGTAAAAATAAGTTAGAGGTCTATTAAGTGAGGAGGTCTAAATACTAATTTTGGAGGTATGAATAGAAGCTCTCTATAAGGATATAGAGAGAAAGAGAAAAGAAAAAAAAAAACTCCTCTTACCTCCCACGAAAAGCTAACGACGTTTTTCTTTTTACTTTTAAAGTATGTTCTCCCTTCAATCTCCCATGCTTGGATGCGAGATGATACATTTGTAGAAATTTTTAAATTGTTATTGTTTTCTATTAAAATCTCATGTTTTGAAAATGGAATTAGATAAGTATGGCCTTTAAACTTGTAAGCAAAACTACACCTTATTTGTTTCAACTTTAGGAAGGGATAGATGAATGCAACAGTAACAAAAAATACTTGCAATTTCTCATCAGTTTGTTCTGCTGCTTCCCTTAATTTTTTCTTCAAAGCTTATATCTTCAATTCTCCATGGCTTACGACGCTCCAAAATGTTGGATTGATTCATAGAACCAGCGGAACCAACATCAAAGAATCTTGCTTTTAGGAAAGGCTCTTCTTCGAGTTCTAGCGTTAATACCTGGAAGACTCTCGTGCAGCGTTAATACCTAAAACTTGACTTACTTGACCAGTCCAATTTGCAATTTGGTCAATTCATTTTGCTTCTTCTTCTCTTAGTTGAATTAATAGAGATAATAAAATAAAATAGAACAAAAGATTTTTGAATAATAAATTTAATTGTTCAAGGATATTTTGGTAAAATTAAGGAGGTGCACTTAGCTATTTAAATATTTTTAAAAATGAATTAGAACCCTTTCAAAAAAAAAAATGAATTAGAGGTCCAATAAGTAGGAGAGGTCCAAATAGCAAATTTGGAGGTCTAACTAGAATCCCCCTTCGATCAATTCAAGATAAAATGAATCTCTTAATTACAATTCCCTATTTGAAGAGAAAAATCTTTGATGGGAAGTTATTGGTTTTAACCATCTATGTGAAGTTATGTTGGCAGGTCCATCTAGGAGGTCTCTTAATGTATCTGGAAATTATTGGTTTTCACCATCTATGTGAAGTTATGCTGACGGTCCCAATTGTGAGATTACTTGTATTCCAATTATCTGGATGGATGTCAGAGTTAACATTGATATCCTAGATGTTCAGATCTTTACCACAAAATTTCATTAAGGATTTAATGCAAAGTGCTTCCGAGTTATAGTTGAGAACTGACTTGAAATCACAGAAGCGGAGGCTATGTCATCTCACTTCTAGGTCAGGAAGCAGGGAGTCATGGACGTTGCCAAATCTTTCTTCGAGTGAGACCCACAGCTTTCTGGGTCTTCTTCATTCATATACTCGTACAGGAGCGAATCATCGATATGACGAGTCATTAGGATGATGGCTTTCGCCTTATTTGCCTCTAAGGCTGCTCTATTTGCGTCCAAAGCTTGAGCTTGCTCAACAGTTAGCACGTCCTGGCTAGGCTCAAGAATCTTATCCAGGATTCCATCGGCCTTGAGATGCTGGCGGATATTACGAACCCACTTGTGATATCTAGAGCTAGTTGTTTCCAATGGAGCGAAGTCCAGTTTGTTCAGGTTACTCATCCTGAAAGAGAACAAGAAAAATGGTTAGTTTCGGAGCAGAAAAAGCTACCATGAAAACATATAAAATTTCTGAGCGTAGTCGCTCCCAAGAAATTATGAATTTTCAAGCGTACTTGCTTCTAAGAAATTAGGGATTTCTGAGCTTAGTCGCTTTCAAGAAATCCGATTCCAGGAGGTATTCGATTAGATCGAAACAATGATGTAAGTGGTCGATCATCAATTCTCTACAAACTCTAAGTTTGGAAATCCCAACAAGTTCCAAGCTTGGAGTGAGCACGAACCCCCACAGTTCGGCTTTTGGACTCCCCTATGAAAAAGAAAGGGGGGTAGAAGAAGGGATGATGCAAGTCCTCGAGAAAAAGAAGAGAAATTGAATAAAAACTCAAAAATGGGAACTTTTGGCAAAAAATATCTTGAAATAGGTCGCCGGAAAAATTCATCGGAATTTGATCGCCAGAAAAATCGCAGGAAAAAGTCACCTAAGGTCGCCAGAAAAGTTGCAAGAAAAGTCACCGGTGGTCGGAGCGAGGCTAACAGTGGCAAGGGCTGCGCTGGGCGTTGGCTAGTGAAGCTAACCTGCTCAATAGCTGACAAGGGCCTGTGTTGATGCTGCCGAAGGGGTTTGCAGGCTGGTGAGAGGCTCGGCGCAGGGGCACGGCAGGCTATCGGCAGGTGCTGTCGAGGATCTGTCGGGGTGAGGTGCGAGGGCTGCGCGGAGGCTTGCGAGATCTGTCGAAGTGGAGTGAGGCTAACCTGTTGAGGGCTATCGATAGGGATGTAGGGGTGCGCAAAGGCTTGCGAGCGAGGCTAGCGGTTTCTGTTCAGAAACTTCCGACGGCCGGTTCAGGAAGATTCCGGCTGGTTCTTGGGGTGGCGCCGCCAGTTCTAGGCTCCTTGAATTGAGGGCTTCGATATATGCAGCAGTGGTTGCTATGGTTTAAACGCTACAAAATTAGGGTTTCAAGGTTAAGGCTTCGTGCTGATAACGTGTTTAAGGAAAACTGAAATTTGAAGAGAATTGAGTCGTGCTTTCATTGATTATAGAGGCCTCTTTATATAGAGGATTACAAGCATATAGATAGAGTTGTACAAGAAAACATAATCGTACATTGATTGGATATCTACTAATATTATCCGAGAGTATCTCTAATATAAACCATATTTCAACTAGAGCAAGTAACCTTGTGTTTGGGCCAGACACACATTCTGAATTTACTTGAACAATTAGGATTTTTCTTATTGAATTATTATATTCTTCAAAATTTTCTTATTATTCATTATTTTTCTTATTATTCATAATCTCAGTTAAATTTAGAGTCAAACAAGTCAAGCGAGCCTAATTTAAGATTAAGCTTAAGCTTGTCCCTTAATCGAACCGAGCTCGAACTCTTTAAGAAATCATTTGAGCCGAGTTGTGCTTAAGTTTAAAAAACCTTATTGGGAGATTCTCTTTACTTAATTGACTACTTATTTGAGAATTTCTCTTTGATGAAGAAATGAAGAAGAGTACACAAACGGCAGCAAGGCACAGACAAAATAGCTAGTTTAAGCAAGCCATAAATTCAAAGTTCATGGCCAACTATTTGGAAGCCATAAATTTTAACCACTCTTGAGATTCGCAATCTTAACCTAGCATGAAAGTTTTATTTTTTATAATAAACTTCCAAGGAAATATATAAGAAAATTACTTGATATTAAACTGCAATTTAGAAATCAATTATAACTTATTGGCACAGCTCGAAGTGGCTGAGCCATTTGTAAAGTGAGGCCAAACTTGTCTTCCATGTTTATAGTCTCAGATACAACTCCATCTTCAAGTTTCCAATTGAAGCAGTTAATGAGTGAACCCAACGTCAAGTGTAACATTTTCATTGCCAGCGGCAGTCCAGGACATATTCTTCTCCCACCACCAAATGGAATAAGATCAAAGTTTCTTCCCATAACATCAATTTGGTTCTCCAATCCTAAGAACCTCTCCGGCATAAAAGAGTTTGGGTTGTCCCAAATGCTAGGGTCTCTGCCTATGGCCCAAGAATTGACTAGAACTTGTGCATTCTTTGGGACAATGTATCCTCCGATTTCTACATCTGATTCTGCTTTTCGTGGCACTAGAAATGGGACTGTTGGGTGTAACCGGAATGTTTCTTTGATTATTGCTTGCAAGTAAGGTAGTTGAGTAATTTCCGACTCCTCAATTAATTTTCCCTTCCCAAACACACTATCCAGCTCATCTTGAGCTTTTGAGAGGCTTTCTGGGTTATGTAGTAGCTCAGCCATTGCCCATTCCAATGTGATTGAAGTTGTATCTGTGCCCGCAGTCAATAGAGCCTGTACATACATTCCACAGTCATAACTTAAATAAAAGTAATACTAGCTGCAGCACCTTGAGTCTTATTTAGTTGTATGACTCATCGTTTAGGAAACAAATCAACAAATGTTAGTAAGCCTAGCATTATCGAAGTGAGTAATCAAGAAGATTAGGGAGTAGAGACTAACCATAAACAAGTTCTCAATAACTTGGGGATTGTTCATATCCTCCTCATTTTTCTCTTCACTGATGCTTATAAGAGTATCTAACATATCGTTATTTGTGACATAATCATCTCCTTTTCTAGATTCCAACCTTTGATCAATCACATATTCCATGAAGCCTAACATCCTGTTGTAGTAATTCGTAAAACGCCGCCTTATGCCTTGCGGGTCAAGCTTCCTAAGCACAGGAAAATAGTCCGCCAAATTTGGTTTCCCAGCCTCTTCCATTACGCCCCAAACGATCTCCTTGTACTCTCTGGCCATCTCACTACTACTACTTTCAGTAGTAGCCAAATCGAAAGAGAAAATAGTCCTTGACAGCAAATTGAGGGTAGTTTTAAAAGCAGCCTCTCTAATATCTACTGCCACACCATGTACCATGCTCTCATTGACACTATCTATGAGCTCTTGCACTTTCACTTGCCGAGTCTCATGTTTGGCATCAAGAACTTTGGTGGCAAACAATTGGGAGCTGCATATTTTGCGAAGCTTTCTCCACCTTGGTGATATTGGCATCCAGATCAAGTTGTCTGCTACTACTCGCACCCCATCTGGGATTGTTCGGTTGCAAAACAATTGGTCATGGGTTTGAAGGATTTCTTTGGCCATGGTTGATGAAGAAACTACAATAGTGGTTAGTTGGCCTAGTTTCAAAGACATTATGGGGCCATAGTGTTGTGAAAGCTTGGTCAAAGAGAGATGAGGTTTGTCTCCAAGTTCGAAAAGATTACCAATCAATGGAAATGGCTTTGGTCCTGGTGGAAGCCTAACTCTGGTTCTTCTCTGGAGGGCTTGGATTAAGAACCAGGAGAGAGAGCACAGAGAAAGGAGTACTATACAACTTAAGAAATCCATCTCTCACAAAAACAAACTAAACTTGAAAATTACAACTGATCTCATGGGGCTTAATTTATAGAATGAGTTGACTTGCAATGAACTATTGGCTATGTTTTCACGTATGATATAGATTGGAAAGGATTATTTCGTTTTTCGTTTTTTAAAAGCTTGAATGTGTAGACGCAGGCTTAGAGAAGTTAAGGTATAACTTACCTTGTGGTTAGGCAGGAGCTGGAGGAAATAACTCGCTAGCTATTCTCTGCTTTATTGTTTAAAGAAATGTGATGACTTTAATAAACAGCTTGATCAAATTTTGTGCTCACCAAATGATGTGTTCTATTATTCAAAGTAGAAAGTTGCATATAATAATTGAAGAATTTATGAGCCAGTTCATACCTCAAAATTTCAACACAAAATCCTGGCCATACTAGCCTGCAGATCTATTTGGTAACAACTCTTATATATCATTGATGAAAGCAATGGTGTCTCTATCAATAATGAAGTTTACCAAGCTTCAAACTGGTGGCCTTGTACGTCTAGATGTTGGATAAGTCTAGCTATAAACTCAGACTGGTTGGTCTTGTACCACAAGCAACATAATAGTGGGTAGAAGTCCCTTCAAACTTTAATATATGCAATTTTTTTTTATTTCAATTAATTCATCATAAAGGAAGCAGTTTTGTAATGCAATTTTTCTGCCCAGCTGTTGAGCCTACGTGCAGTTTTATAGTTAGCTGATGCCGAACTCGTATTGTATTTGCTTTGCCTGCAAGCCTTGAAATCCCTTGCAAGAAAAAAGCAAATTAGACATAGTCGACATGCTGATGAGTAGGGAAAACTAGCCATGCTTGAAGTCAGAGCCGGTCCTAACATTTTGGAGGCCTGAGGCACATAATTAAAATGTGGCCTCATATAAAAAATTATATAATCGATCATTTATATATATATATATATATATATATATAAATAAATTAAACCCCTACATTAATAATAATGAAAAAGAAAGAAAAAAAGGTGTTCAATTTCAAAATAATATTTCACTTAGAAGTTGAAAAAATAAAAAAGAACAAAATATATTTAATTAAAAAAGAAACCGATGAAACAAAGGGCAAATACATTAGTATTCAATTCCAAAATATTCTTTCCATAGAAGCTGGAAAAAGAAGGAACGAAAAAAAGTTTAATTACAAAGAAACTAATTAAAAAAGAAAAAAGACCAAAAAGGAGGCCACTGTGTTTCGAACCTTGGTGCTGCAAGCAGCAACAAAACTTTGTTACCACTGCACTAGCACAGCCACATCACAAAATGTAGGGAAAACAAATATATAATTATACAACGTATATATGTAAAATTGAAAAGAAAAAAAATTGGCGGGGCCCGCCAGAGAGCTGTGGCCTGAGGTGGCTGCCTTAGTTAGCAGCCCTCAGGGCCGGCCTTACTTGAAGTGTATGACTATGAGAGTCATACATACATGCTGATGGAATGCAGTAAAAGTAATGATCAGAGTCTCTTGTGTGGGTTTAAGTGTCTAATCAACAAGTGAAGAAGAGTATACAAACGACAACAAGGCATAAACCATTAGAATCACTCCTGAAAACCATTAGAATCACTCCTGAAAACCAAGCCTTCAATGCAAAATTAAAGAATCCATTTATCAATTGAACTTGCGAAACGTTGGTCTAGATAAAACTGAGCCTTGGATTGTTCAACGGTTGGGCATGTGTGCTGTTCCACCACCGGATTGACCCAATCCACGTAGCTACATCTCTTTTGGTCTCCTGATTCTGGGTCGAGAAGCCGGAAGCAATGACAGGAACCGCCCTGAATTTCACCCTGAAATCCGAGGTGATCCTATGGGGCCCACCTTAGGAATAATTCTACCAAAATTTCGGCAGAGTCACCCCTAAAATGGACTACCCAAAACCTGAAGAAAACACATTTGCACTTCTAACAATCCACCTTACTCTCCTAGAGTCACCCTGCTCCCATAAACCAAACTACTCCACAACCAAGAAAACAAAAACACAACTCAAGTACCAAAATTCCAACAAAAGATCCTCAAATTAAGTTACAACTAATCCTTGTATTTGGGTCATAAACCCTAAATAAAGAATACCACAAATTTATACAACAACCCTAAGGTGATCAGAGCAATCTAGGGTAATAAAACTGAAATGATAACTTGTAGGTTAAACAGATAACCTACAACGAGATGATGGCAGTGGATGAGGATATTATGCCTCAACTCCTAATATGCTGAACAGCAACATTGCGAACTGGGCATTTGAAACCAAAGGGCGCAGGGGAAAATAATTGAAAAACTTTAGAGTGAGTGGACAAAATCACAAAAATAACTAAATCGGAATAAATGAAATGAATAATTTAATACTTCCCTGCTTCAAAAACGCTTTTAAAAACCAAGTCATCATAGTAAAAGAAAAAGCTTTAAATCAACATTTATGAAAACATGTTTATCTAACAAAGAAACCAACAATTCAAGGCTCACACATATATTCACCCTAGTGTACAACAATAGCTCAATTGGTCCACAAATATACTTATATACATCATTGCATAAATCTCCGAAAAAGACAATCATTATCTAGGCCTCTATTACATCCCCTCTCTCATGGAGCCACCACTACTTCTACAACCACCAATACATCCCCTCTCTCCTGGTATCTCCATTTAAAAACCACTAGTTTATCCCCTCTCTCCTAGTGTCCCGACTCAACTATATAGCTACTAGTACATCCCCTCTCTCTTGGTGCTACACTCCTATGGGGCAACTACTCCATACCCTTTCTCCTAGTGGCTCAGCTCGAACAATATAAATCACAATTCAATAAACAAACAATTATAGCAAGTCAACCAATAACTAACATCATCATAGTATTACTAAGAGCATGGTTCTCATCGTCAAACCAATTTTAGAATCCAACATACCATTTAACGGAGATAAGTCGCCGAAAGCTCAAAATTAAACAAATGGTAAAACGAAATCTTTCCTGAAAGTCAACATCAAAAACAATTCACAATTAATTATCCAAAATCATCATATGCTCAAACTATAATCAAACACCAAAATTATAATATAAGATCCAAAATTCTTTTCCAAAATATCCAAGAACTACTATTTCACAAAAATTTAACTCCGAATACTTAGAATCGCATGTAATTCAATTTAAAATAAACGTCCACTCACTGTATATAATTAGCTAAATCCGTCAAGTGTGGGTATTCTCGTCGAGTGATGGGTCTGTATGTCAACCTGAACAAATGACAACTCGTAAGCCACAATTTAAAATGCTCGACAATAAAAACAACTTGGAAACAAAACCCGGACACCCCTTGTAAATTAAATTAGTCAAAATCCAAAATCACATCGGACTCAACCCAAACTCCCCGAGTTTCACCAACTTAATTATTTTAACATCTCAATGAAGATTGAAGACGATTCAATGGTCGGATCTCCTCAAATCACAACCCGAAAATTTAAAACTTTGAAAATCCCAATCAATACTAAACCTCCTCCAATCTTTACAAAACACACACCAACATGCTCCACAAGCAATATGGAACACAACTAGCCAATTTAGGAAGCCAGAATCGGCCCTCAAGCACCACCAACCGTCGGCCGACCCATGAACTAGGTATCAACACCTATGCCAAAATCTTCCTCTCATCAAGCCTAACAGCTTTCATAACTACAACAAAGTCCAATTTGAAGTCAAAAGTCTGGAATTTACCTTGAAAGCAAAGAGGGGAAATTTGAAATCTTGATCTTCAATCCTTCGATTCATGCTCCACACTTCAAATTGGACCAAGAGACTTTGAGAGATGGTTGTATGATCTAGGAGCTCAAAGACCCAACAAGAATAGTCGCTAGAGGTGGCCGGAAACTCGAGTTCCGACAAAAAAACCCAACAAAATAGCGATGCAGTGACTTTCTTCTCCTTGAAGCACCTTTCATGGTCCAAATCAAGCCACCAAACTACCCAGACTTAAAGAGGAGGAAAAGAGCTTTCCAACGGTACTTATGGCGTCAAAATCCGTCACCAGACGGAGGAGATATGGCCAGAAGAAGGTGACTAGGTCGGGGAGAGAAAGAGTCGGGGGTATGGAAACTTACCACAGTAACTCCTCCTTTTATAGAAAAATTATCATGCACAGTAATTTTAGTATTTTGATCGTAACTTTCACATAAGAACCTCGATTTAAGCGTATCACGTGTCCACAGACTCGGTTTAACGTCCTCTGCAACTTTCTTGAAGAAAATTTTCTCAAAAACTGACCCGAACAAAAAGTCAACTTTTTGGGCCACTAAAAATATAGAAACAAAGTAAAAAGAGAAAGTAATTGCCGTTTACTGTCCAAATGACTAATAAACCGGTAAATTGAGATACGGGACGTAAGAAGCAAC